>NC_091067.1:89715421-90018753 GCF_000393655.2 Nicotiana sylvestris
AGAACAATTCGACGGTTGGCAAGTGGGTTTTTCCTTAGTGGAGGAGTACTGTACAAAAGAACGCCAGAGCTCGGTTTGTTGAGATGTATAGATGCACGGCAGGCCACAACTATCATGACTGAGGTGCATTCCGGAGTTTGCGGACCGCATATGAGTGGGTATGTTCTAGCAAAGAAAATTCTTCGAGCAGGTTATTATTGGCTCACGATGGAGCGAGATTGTATAAGTTTTGTGCGTAAGTGTCATCAATGCCAAATACATGGAGATTTGATTCATGCTCCACCATCAGAATTACATACGATGTCCGCGCCATGGCCTTTTGTTGCATGGGGCATGGATGTTATTGGGCCAATTGATCCAGCAGCATCAAATGGGCACAGATTTATCTTGGTAGCTATAGATTATTTTACCAAATGGGTGGAAGCGAAGACATTCAAGTCTGTGACCAAGAAGGCTGTAGTTGACTTCGTGCATGCAAATATCATATGTCGGTTTGGGATCCCAAAGGTAATCATCACAGATAATGGGGCTAATCTTAATAGTCATTTGATGAAGGAGACATGTGAGCAGTTTAAGATTGCTCACAGGCACTCTACTCCGTACCGTCCCAAGGCAAATGGTGCGGTTGAAGCGGCCAATAAGAACATAAAGAAAATACTCCGGAAGATGGTTGAAGGATCTAGACAATGGCACGAGAAATTGCCTTTTGCATTGTTAGGATATCGCACCACCATGCGTACCTCGGTAGGGGCGACTCCTTACTCATTGGTATATGGTACCGAGGCGGTAATACCCGCAGAAGTGGAAATCCCATCTCTGCGAATCATTGCAGAGGCTGAAATCAATGATGATGAATGGGTGAAAAGCCGTCTTGAGCAGTTGAGTTTGATCGATGAGAAAAGATTGGCATCAGTGTGTCATGGCCAACTGTACCAACGAAGAATGGCAAGAGCATACAACAAAAAAGTACGTCCAAGGAAATTTGAAGTAGGGCAATTAGTACTGAGGCGGATCTTGCCTCATTGGTCTGAGGCAAAAGGAAAATTTGCCCCAAACTGGCAAGGACCATTTGTAGTAACCAGAGTGTTGTCTAATGGAGCATTGTATTTGACAGATGCGGAAGGAAAATGTGTAGAAATGACCATCAATTCCGATGCGGTCAAGAGATATTATGTATGATTTCTTTATTTTTCTAAATGTATCTGTTCGTATTTGGCATATCTTAAAGATTGAAATGATGAAGGCATTTTGTTCTGCTATCCAAACACTCATATCCCTTGTTATCCCCTTCGAGCCTTACTTATTTTTCATGCACCTCTTTCGGAATCATCGGCATTATCAGAGAACACAAGTGTCGAACATAAAGGAAAAAAAAAAAAAAAAGAGAAAAGAAAAAAAAAGAAAAGAAGAAAAGAAAAGAAGGAAAAATGAAAAAAAAGGGAAAGAAGAGAAAACATAACAACGTAGTCTCTATGAAGTGAACTACGTTTGACTTGATCCCGAAAGGGTACGTAGGCAGCCTTACTCCAAGGTTCAGTCATACCAAATAGAAATCCAAAAATCCCCAAGCAAGAAACTGGGGCAGAAGTGGTGATTGTTATGAAAGTTGGATTCCGAAAGTTGTAATTTGAACCCATTGGAATTGTTTTGAGCCTTTTATACCTTTCTTTCTAAATCAATCCAAAAGCCTACATTACGGACCGAAGAAAGACCTTATGATCAGTTTTGAGAAATGCCAAGATGAACAGGTAGGAATAACCCACGATAGGGGCAACACTCTGGTTCGAGCAAGAAGAACAAAAATAAATGAGAGAGTCTTATGGGTGAAAACCCTCACGGGCACCGTAAGGCGACGGGAGCTGAGAGAAAAATAAATGAGAGAGTCTTGTTGGTGAAAACCTTTACGGGCACCTCAAGGCGAAGGTGAGATAAGAAATGGAAAACTGAGAAAGGTATGTTGATAGAAACCGTTTCGCGGTACCGCAGGGAAACAAGATTAAGGTCTAGATAAATCAAACAAGTGATGGAAGTTCTGGGCAATGAGGTACGGCAATTGAGAGTTGTTTGTTTGGACAGATTGGGCTGATTAATCCAAAATGCATGTCTTGACCATTGGTACTAGTTGTCTCGTTCAGATAAGTTTCTTTTCTTTCTCTTTTCAAACAGTCATCTGGTTTTGGATTCTTCTTATCCTTAACTCAAAAATCATTTCATTTTTCTTTTGAGGGTTTTTATCTAGCTGAGATGTTTCAGTGCCAGTTTTGTTCGATGCAAGCAGAAAGGACTTCAAAGTTCACTACCAGCTTCTAGAATTGTAAAGCACAACGTGGTCAGAGCATGTCAAAAACAACTTAATGTCAAGTGGAATACAGGGAATTAACGGAAGTTTCATCGGTGAAATGATTGGGAAATGTCGTGGGAAAGGCTAAAGCTCAAATAAAAGGTCAGAAAAGTGAAATAACAGCAGGGGTGTAAAGCATTTAGGTCGCCAGAGGTTGGGAAATTTAAAAGTTGGTCAGAAAGTCAAGCAGTTCAGGGTCAGTGTGTGGAAATTAGTCAACACAAAGCAAGGCAGTGGAAGGATTTTTCAGCAAGAATGCCATCAACTAACCACTGTTTTAAACTGACGAAATTTTCTTTGATTAAGCAGGGGGAGAAAAATTAGTTGTTGAAGAGGAATTCTCCAGGAGGAAAAAACAAGCACTAATTAGGATAAATGCAAGTTGTCAGGAGTCCGCCTGGAGAACAGAGACGTATTTTTCAAGTTTGACGTCAGGAGTCCGCCTGGAGAACAGAGACGTATTTGTTGAAGAGGAATTCTCCAGGAGGGAAAAACAAGCACTAATTAGGATAAATGCAAGTTGTCAGGAGTCCGCCTGGAGAACAGAGACGTATTTTTCAAGTTTGACGTCAGGAGTCCGCCTGGAGAACAGAGACGTATTTTTCAAGTTTGACGTCAGGAGTCCGCCTGAAGAACGGAGACATACAGTTTAAATTTTAAAAGTCAGGAGTCCGCCTGAAGAACGGAGACATACAGTTTAAATTTTAAAAGTCAGGAGTCCGCCTGAAGAACGGAGACATACAGTTTAAATTTTAAAAGTCAGGAGTCCGCCTGGAGAATAGAGACATTCATTTCAAATTTAGCAATCAGGAGTCCGCCTGGAGAACAGAGACGTACTTTTCAAGTTTGACGTCAGGAGTCCGCCTGAAGAACGGAGACATACAGCTTAAATTTTAAAAGTCAGGAGTCCGCCTGGAGAACAGAGACATACTTTTCAAGTTTGGTGTAAGGAGTCCGCCTGAAGAACAGAGACACATAGTTTAAATTTTAAAAGTCAGAAGTCTGCCTGGAGAATAGAGATATTACATTTCAGGAGTTGAAGTTGGGAGCCCGCCCATAGAACAGAGGCATACATTTCAGTCTTTTCATTTCAAGCATTGAAGTTGGGAGCCCGCCCAGATAACAGAGGCATATATTTCAGTCTTTACATTCCAAGCGTTGAAGTTGGGAGCCCGCCCAGATAGCAGAGGCATACATTCAGTCTTTTTATTTCAAGTGTTGAAGTTGGGAGCCCGCCCATAGAACAGAGGAATACATTTCAGTCTTTATATTTCAAGCGTTGAAGTTGGGAGCCCGCCCATATAACAGAGGAACACATTCAACATTAATTTTCAAGTATTAAAGTTGGGAGCCCGCCCATACAACAGAGGCATACATTTCAGGATCAAGTCAGAGGACAATAAAACAGAGGGTTACAATAGGAATCCCCAGCATGAAACAATAAAAATTCCCAGCACCGGGAAGCAGAAGGTTGCAATAAGAGGTCCCAGCAAAAACTCAAATGCATGTGTCTAAAGGAAGAAAAGCATCAGAAGAAAAGCACCGGAAAAAAAATGCAAGCAGACAAGAAAGCAAGGCAACAAAAACAAATTGCAGTCTAGCCTAGCTTCTTGTTTTCTTTTAAGCACGGTGTAACAAGGAGATCGGTAAGCAGTAGTAATAGCATGCAACAACAGTAACATTGCAGTCCCACGGTAGTCCCAGCTACCAAAACTTCCCGAACTACATTGACCTGATTCCTGTTTAGCCTAGGATATGTAGGAAACCTTTGAAGCAAAGGTTCGGTCAAATCTTTTTCAAAAAAATGCTTCACACGGAGTACTCGGATGGGCAAAAATCGCTCGCTTTATCTTTGCACGAAAACCCTTCGTGTCTTCGGGCAAAGAGGGGCAGCTGTAAGCACGTGATTTTTGCCCTATATGAGAATTACTCCCAAAAAAATTCAAAAATAAAATAATTTTTCTTGGTGTGCAATTTTTGTGATATTTTGTGGTATTTTTGTGTAATTATTTGTATGTTTGTCTGTGCATGTTTATTTGTTAAATTAATAAAAATAAAAAATATGTCGCATTTTGCATGTAGGATTTAATTCTACAATTGTTAGTAATTAAGTTTGTTTTACAAAAAAATAAAAATTACAAAAATAGGTATCGTTTGCATTTTTAGCATTTAATGTCCGAATATACAATTTTATGCTTAATTATTACTTAATTGTGCGTTAATTGTTATTGGGAGTTAATTTGCGCTTTTATAACTTAATTTAGTTCTTAATAATAGTTTAAGTATTTTTATAATTTAGTTTTAGAAAAATAAAAGAAGAAAAGAGAGCAAAAAATAAAGAAAGTCGGAATTGGGCCTCTTCTTCAAAATTCAAGCTACAGGCCCAAATAATTGCCCAACTTTCCCCATGACCCGGTCCACTTCAAACTGGGTCGACCCGGTCCGCTCCATTAACCCAACACCCCTTCTTCATTTTTATCCAACACAAAACAAAACCAAAAAATAAAAAATAAAAGGTGAATTATCACTATTAATAGTTTTATTTTTTGTTTTTTTTATATATAAAAAATCCGAAAATATTTTTTTTATTTTTTTTATTTTTTATTTTTTTAAAAAAATATAATAATTTCGGGAATGATTTAAAAAAATAATAATAAATAAGAAAAAGGGAAGTATTGAATAAAAAAAATATAAAAGTAAAAATAGGTGAAATTCTCTCTTTTTTTAAAAAAAGTAAAAGAATGTAGAAAATTTAAAAAAATAAAAAGTTTTGTGGAAATTTTTAAAAAATTTAAAAGTAAAAGAAGATTGGAATTAAAAAATAAATATAAAGGTATCTGAAAATTTAAAAAAATTTAAAGTAATTGAAAGTAGCATTTTTGAAAGAAAAAGAAAAGATAGTGGTTTGTTTTTTAAAGAAAAGTTAAATAAAGTGAGATTCTCTTTTAAAAAAATAAAAAGTGGTATTTTAAATAAGATAAAGTAATTAAAGTTGGAATTTTAAAAATAAAAGTAAATAAAGGTGGGATTTCTTTTTCTAAAAAAATAAAAGCAATTTGTAAGTGGGATTTCTTTTAATTAAAAAAATAATAAAATAATAAAAAACAAATCTGAAAATTTCGAAAATTTTGCTATAAATAGAAGAGAAAATTTAGTAAGAAGGGGGTGGAAAAAAGAGGAAAAACTAGATAGAGAGAAGAAGAAAAGAGGGGGCGGAGAGAGCAGTATACACTCGATATACACTCTGGATACACAGAATATACAGGGACAGAATTCATTTTGGAGATAGTAAAAAAGATATAACCAAATTTTCTGAAATATTGAGAGCGGAAGAACACCATAGAGAGTTCAAATCTAGAAAGAAAAACAAAGAGAGATTTCCGCACTATTTTTCTTCTCCATTTTTACTAGTTTTCTCCGTGTTGCTGGGATTTCTGGATTGAGGTGTTGAAGCTACTGTGTTGGGCTTTATGCTGCTGTATGTTGCTGTGTTACATACTACTTTGCTGACCTTCTTCTTCTCGTATTGACAATACCAGGTACACAAACGATACACTGGTTCATCTTGTAAGCTACTCGAAACATGAATGCAAAAAAATGAGAAAGATTTGAAGTTGTAGTTTAATGTAGTCTTTTCTTTCTTTTATTGTATGTATGTAGAACATTCTATGCGCTGCCCATGTAAACTCTTTAAACGACTCACTTTCGAAACTTAACTATAATAACTCGAAAGTATGTAAATAAAGTAGGACATTTTTCTTCATTTATTTTAGAGAAAAACGAAAAATAAAAAATGTAGTAATTCTAAGATTATTTTTTTAAAAATAAATAAATAATGAGACGAGCCTCACCAAATAAAAATGCAAATTGCGGGGCCCTCAATAATTGGTCATAATAAATACTTAGAATTCGGGATGGACTGTTTAGTGAATTTCACTGCCTTCCCCAAAGATAATAACGCGTTAGACTCTTTAGACGCGATTTAATTAAATTACTTTCTTAAACTCGGGTGCACATTTATGTGACCCAAATCCAAATCTCAACGGAGTCGAAATGTGTCTCTGATCACGGGTACATTGATTGTGACGTGATCCGAGATGCATGTCCATGACGTTGCAAATTCCTTTAAATAAGAATGAGATGAGCCTCACCGAATAAAAATACAAAATTGTGGGGCCCTCGGTAAATATTTGCTTTAAAATTGCTTAGACTTCGGGATGGACCGTTTAGCAAAATTTCACGGCCCTACCCAAAGTAAATGATACGCTAGTCGCTTTAGGCACGCCTTTTAATAATTTAATTTTCTTAAAACTCGGGTGCACATTTATGTGACCCAAATCCAAATCTCAACAGAGTTGAAATGTGCCAACAACCACGGGTGCATTGATGTGACGTGGTTGGAGATGTATTTCCATGATGTTGCAATTCTTGAAAAAATATATAAATAATGACGAAAGCGGTTAAAAGTTAAAACTTGCACATTAGCTCATAATTGTATAAAATCAGATAAACAAGCCGAATATGACAGTTGAGCGACCGTGCTAGAACCACGGAACTCGGGAATGCCTAACACCTTCTCCCGGGTGAACAGAATTCCTTATCCGGATTTCTGGTTCGCGGATTGTAATACAGAGTCATTCTTTTCCTCGATTCGGGATTAAATTGGTGACTTGGGACACCCTAAATCTCCCAAGTGGCGACTCTGAAATAAATAAACAAATCCTGTTTCGATTGTCCTTTAATTGGAAAAACTCCCTTGTCCCCACGCGGGGGCGGAAAAAGGAGGTGTGACACGTAGCATACATCTCACCTCTGTTCCTACATGTAGACTCATTGTTAGTGATGCCCAAGAACAAATATTAAGTGTGTCCTCTTCAAAGAGGAAAAAAAAAGAAATTTGTGCCTCTAACGAGAAAGAAGATGATGAGGGCTCTTTAGTGAAGAAGCCATGAGTTAGAAGTCACGTTGTTCATGATGATGAATCCACCGTATCACAGAATCAACCTTCAGCCTCTGTCCCTTTCCAGCTAGTCGATGAGCCTGAAAATGCTCCTCTGGACATCTACGAGGATGAAGAGGCTGGTCCTACTTTGAATCCCCCTCAAGTCCTACTGAAAGGATTTTTGCCCAAAGATTCAAGGGCGAGGAAGAAGATTTTGGATTTATTTTGGAAGATCCACCCCTTGCAACTCTTCCTATGACCCCTGTTGTTCCTACTGTCATCCCTTCTGTTATTGCTGCTACTACACCTGTTGCGATTCCTATTGCCATTCCTCTTGGAGAGGCCGACCCTTCTAGTAGAAGAAGGATGAAGCAGGTTTTGGTTGAAGTCCCCGATGGTGCTAATTTGTTGAAGAAGTCAAACTCAGGTGCGGTATGGTTAAAACCGTTGATCGGCCCTCTTGAGAGAGAAAAGCTTGAATCTCATACCTCCATCACTTTAATGAATGATGTTATTCAATCTACTCTTAAGGTATACTCTTCCTTCTTATCTCTTTCACTTACCTTTTCTTCCACCTTACCCTTTTTGCAGATCAATTTAACAGGTAAGGAGTTGATGTGGAGGATAGCTTGGACTGTGCAACAGGTTGTTGAGTTACGCACATAAGCTGACAACTGGAAGGAGTAATTTGAAAGCCTTCAACTTGAGAAAGATGTTCTAGCTGAGGAGAAAGTATCTTCGGATCAACAACTCAAAATTACCACTCCTGACTTAGCGATATTGAAAGCTTCTGCCAGGTTGAAAAGGAGAAGGATAGGATGGAAGCCTCCTTTGCTGAACAACACTCAAGGACCAGCAAAGAAATTAGGAGTTTGAAAGAGCTTCTAAATCAGAAAGAAGTGCACGCAAGTGATCTGGTTCAAACATTGACTCAAGCTCAAGAGGATCTCCGTACTTCTTCTGACATAGTTAGGTTCCTCGAGACTACCCTTGAACCTTGAAGGTACCTATGAAGCTTGTGATACTGAAAAAGATGACTTGAAGGCTGAAGTGGAGAAATTGGAGAAAGACTACAAGGCTCTTGAAGACAAACTAACACTTGATGTTAGTTGGGCTTTTTTTTAACACGCATCTTGAGACTCTTGTCACGACCCACACCGATGGGCCGCAACATGCATCCGGTACCTTACTCAACCGAATACCTATATAACGTATCTTTCATATCATACTATCATGGGTAAATGAGCCAGAGAGGCTATCGTGAGATAAGTAGAATAAAACATGAGGAAATACTCGACATTGGATGACCCAACATGTAATCCAAATTTATACATATGACATACGTACCAATAAGACCGACATGATCCTTTATATACTCAAAATATATACCGATAAGGCCATACAAAAATCTGTATACATGACATCTGTCTACAAGCCTCTAAGAATACATAATATCATAAAGGTCGGGACAGAGTCCCGCCATACCAATCAATGCATGTACTAATCATACTGACCAAATAAGCAACTCCGGAGCAAATGGAGCGCACCTATATCTTCCGCTGAGCTGATAGCCTACTTGGAGAACTCTCGACCTGTCTATCGGGACCTGCAGACATGAAACGCAGCGTTCCCAGGTAAAAGGGACGTTAGTAAGAATAATGTACCAAGTATGTAAAGCACATAAATAAGTACATAAAAGACATGGAAGAAATATAGAGTACATGACTCAACATGTAAGTCTAGACAATTATGTAAATCATGAAATACTTATAGTGTCATGCATATGCGTATGAATATCATGTCGTGCATAAGTACATGTGTTCATAATATCATCAAGCCTCTGAGGGCATCCCATCATATCAGCTTTGCCACTGTGGGCAAAATCATCAACGTATATCAGCTGATCAGGTTGTGGTGCGTATATAACGTCGTATATATATATATACATATATATATGCGTATATAACGCCATCTAGTCATGGATCAATGCACATGTATAAATGCATGAAATGCATAAGAAATACATTAATAGGATTTTTTTGGAATGCCATAAAAATCAATATGTCTTTCGGATAAACTTTATGAAATATGTATTTTTCTGAGACCCATGAACAGAAGATATAATAATAATTCACATGGGGAATCAAGAATATAGACACCCCTAGTATTTCTATAAATAGATTCTATGAAAATTGTGCATTTGCCCGTTTCGTTTGTCATATAGATCATACCAAAAGGAAGAAGGGATATCCTTAACATACCTAAGTCGATTCTCTTGACAATCCCTCTAACATACGTCAATTGTGACAACACGTAATGGCAAGATCGGAGTAGGAAAAAATCCGTATGATATTTTTGAGAAAGATTGCACCGTACTCCATTATAATTGCAAAATCTCACTTTGATTTGAATTGTTGAAGGCTTGCGTTGCTTATAAGATATATGCAGAAGCATATTAAATGACCCAAATAACTTGATGAGATTCTTTTAAGGGTCATAAGGCTCTTAAGTTATAGAAAATAACGTGAGTCATAAGACTTTTATATCCTTTTTGAATAATTTTGCCTTCTGTGAGGTTCTTGTTTAATACTTGCAAGTGGCAGCTTAGCTTTTGGAGTTTTAAATGGATCCGCTCATAAATATGGATAATTGGAAACAAATTCAGACTTCACAGACTATTAAAAAGTAAAGCTCACTTGAAATCATTGCACTGAACACTTATTTGGAGATTATTCATTTTACATAGGGTTATATGGAAGAAATAAGAAATAGACATATTGAACTCTTAAGTTATAAGATTTCTTACCATGGATGTGGCCCCACTTTATATGTGGCTTAACCACATATCCTTCATCTTTGACACAGTCCACAAGATTTAAGAGTCATAGGTCTTGGGTGGCTTGCTGCCACGTTAAGGATCTTATCCAATAATTAACAACCAATTATCCTAATTAATTGTTAATTTCCTATTAAAATCAATAATTACATGATTATTCACATAATTAATAATTATCTCAAGTTTCTTATAATACTATCACTTTAAACACACCTTATACATCTTACTATTATGGTCATATGGTACCTTGTATGGTACTAGCCCATAAATACTGGGTATTTTAGCTCGGATCATATTTTATCCCAAAATGTCAAACTTCGATGAAATTCATTTTCTTCGATTTGCTTACCCTCTCAACTTTACGAATTTACTCATCACTTGTTTGAAATAGCATAATGCTTATAATCTCAAAATAATCTCATTCCCGAGCTTATATAAATTTACTTATGGCGTACTTCCGCGTACGAAAATATGGGATGTAACAACTCTGACCGAGGCTAGCCAGGAAAGCTTTGATCTCAAAATTGAGATTGCTAAAGCTAAGGATGCAATCAAAAAATACTCAGCAATGTCAATGTCTTTCAACACCCGAAGATGAAAGTTCCAATAGTGATTTGAGTAAAGATGGTTCCGTAGCTGACCAAATTGATCCTTCTGCCCTTTCTGCAGAGGCTCCTTAGTTTCTTTCCTTTTAGTGATTACCATTTTGGATGTTCTTTTTTATGTTTATTGGATATTTTTGAATTTGGTCTTTGGGAAACTTTTTTTTTTTTTTTTTTAAATGTCAATATCAATATAACGTTTCTGCATATCTTATGCATGTCTTTGTTTTTTAATTTCTGAGCTTTTTCTTGCATTATTCAAGTAGATAAATGCTTTAAGACATCGTGGATAAATACACACGCTCTTATTTGTAAAAGAGGGCCATTTGTATTAACAACACTGATGAAGATGAGACGTCATCTTCATATTGGTGCAAAGATATAAAACATGAAGTTATTTGAAGAAATTTTATTTGAACTTTCAAAACAAATATTTTTTATCATTTCATAACTGCTTTCTTTATAGCCGGTTTACAAGCATAGATTTGACTATCTCATGACTATATTTGTGGCCTTAACCTAATTGCTCTTGGGAGTTTTCTGCTGAATCTTCAGTTCCTTACTTCCCATTCCATCTGCGAGCTTGAAAATTTGAAATTTTCTTCAAGGTTTTTCCTTTGGCTACTGAGAGCTATGCTTTTGTGGTGTATGTCTTACTTCTCTGTGTACTTCTTTCATATGCATAGTCCCCCTAGTGTTTGAGCATTGAAGTATGAAAACTTAAACACTGGATCAACTCTTCTCTTTGGTCCTTTTCTTGAAAAAGAAAATGCATATGAGACTTAGAGGTAACTTTTTAGATGATGACTGCTTAACCCTTTCCATTATAATTATTGTAACTTAGACCGAGAATAATTAAGTATTTTGCGTACCTTTTGGGTATAATGTGTCATGCCTCGAACTTGGGGGGCGAGACTGGCACCCCGTGCTCACCTATCCTTGCGTACTAAGTTGTAACTAAGGGACTCTGAACATATGATGTCATACTTTGGCCATGGGCCACATTGCCAGACAACTGCGAATGTTGACTAAATGTCAATATAAAACTGGGCCAACAAGGCCGTTATAATTATTACAGCTGACAAACTAACCAAATATACATACATGGCCTGCAAGCCCAAGATACCGCAATAACTGACAGGATATGTCTACAAGCCTGTACTGATGAATATACTGTGATCGGAACAGCTTCCCGACCTACTCATAACATATACATATATATACAAGATGTACATAAGGCTTTAGACCCAAAAACTCTGAAAGGCATAGAGCTTACCGATCAAGCTGAACTCGGGCAACACTTAATGAGGAGGCCTACCCGTCTATCTGTCTAGACCTACACGCATAAAATGCAGCGTCCCCAGAAAAGGGACGTCAATACGAAATAATGTACTGAGTATGTAAGGCAATATAGTGAAAGATGAAACTGAACTAATAATATAATAACTGCAAGTAGCTAGAAGTCAAAGATAATCTAAAGATATGCTTACGTGATGATACTAACTCAACTCTCTCAATATAGTAAGTAAAATAGTTGTCCGACCCTGTAAGGCTCGGTATATATAATTGATCTGTCGTAGTAGGCTCGCTCATAGGCGCTCGGCCATATTAGGCTCTGTATCTCAATCAACTGGACTCGCTCATAGGCGCTCGACCATAGTAGGATCGGTATATAACTTACCATCTGATCAGAGGTTGCCCAATAGGGGCCTGCCCATCGATTATAGCTCGATGGTAATGAAAATACTTTAATACTGTATATATAAACTCTTTGCTCTCTTGATTGGAAGAAGGAACTACTCAATTGAATATTAAGTCTCGATAAGGAGAATATTGTAACTAACAAAACTAGGAAAATATATGTAATTTGCGAGACTAGCAAAATATACGTAAATTCCGGGATATGAATTTTTCTTTCTGCCTCGTTATCAAACTTGTGTAATGATGATATTATGCAAAATGAAATAAGGGCTTAGCCTTAACATACCTGTTCCTTGAATTATTTGTACGAAATGAAGCTTCTGCTCCTTTGAACTTGAACGAATTGATGTTTGGACTCTATAAAATTGGAACGAAATTCTTTCTGCTTGTCTAGATTTTGGGATGATAGTCCTTTTTGTCAAAATCAAGAAAGCTAATCTATTGATCCTTCACGTTTTCTTGGAATGAATTGAACAAAATCTTAATCTAGCTACTGTTTCTCTTTGTAATAGAATGAATTGGAATGGATTGGAAAGGCTTGTATTTGTAATGGAATGAGTTGGAAAGACTTGTAATGGAATGAATTTGGAAAGACTTGGAAAAAAATCACGTTTATGTTGTTCCTAAGTCTTTAAGTAGTAAGAATGTCATATTTTTTCTTGTTTGATCAAATAAAGCCCAACTTTCTAAATGCCTTAAACGTAATTCAATCAGGACTATGAGTCATTTACCTTGAATATGGGGCTGCCACCTCATGTTATTTGATACTTATCCAATATATCCCCATTAATTAGGTAATGTCCCGTTACCCGATAATTAATCAATTTCCTGCAAAATTGAGTATTATTCCCATTTACTTGAAATATTACTCACTTTTCACATACCTTATACACCTTACTATTATGGTCATGTAGTACCTTGTATGGTACTAGTCCATAAATACCGAGTATTTTAGCTCGAGCTGTAATTTATCCCAACATGACAAACTTGGACGAAAATTCATTTTCTTTGATTTGCTCCCCCTTTCACCTTTACTAATCACTTGTAAAATATCATAATCATTATAATCTCCAAATAATCTTTTAATTGGATTGATGTTAATTACCTTATGACAAATTTAACGTACAATACTTCAAGGTGAAACATCGTCGTAACTTAATACTGAGAAGCGTGAGATCACCGTAATGTAATACTGTTGGGTGCAACACTGTCATAACTTAATACTGTAAAGTGTAACATCACCGTAATGTAATACTGCAAGGCATAACATCATCGTAATATATTACTGCAGGATGTAACACCATCATAATATATTACTGCAGAGGGTAACATCATTGTAATATATTACTGTAGAGCATAACATCGTTGTAATATAATACTGTGGGACGTAATATCGACATAATATTGCGGGGCGTAACATTATTCCCCCCTTTGGAACATTTGTCCTTGAATGTTGACTGATGCTCTTATCATTTTCGTAACTTATAGCTCTTGTGAATACCTTAATACTCTTCTTGCCATTTAAGCAGTTGCTCTGTAAATAAATCCAAAGTCTAGGATATTCCCCCCTTTGTTCTTTTTGCTCATATCATGACCTGTAGTCAAAATCCTCCTAATCTTGCAACTGATGTTACCTCCTGTCATGCAGCTTGTATGACCCTGGCTTTGTAAGTGTACTTATGCGATTCCTCTTTCCTTTTCCTTTTATCTTTTCGTCAATCTCCAGGCCTTACTTTGTATATACAAGGCTTAATAGGATGCCTCTCTAGGCCTCTATAGGTATACTGAAGTCCTTTGCTCGATACTTTGTAGAACTTACGAATATGGCCATATCTTATTTCATAGATCTGGTTATCCATTTATATGACTTTACTACATTTACAAGGGTTATACTATATCATAATTTTTACTTCAATCTATCTTTACTGAGGTATGCTTACGAATCTCCCAGTTACTTTTGTTGCCTATCCTTTAGGTATAAATCTCAGTCCTTTAATGCTTCTTCATTACCGTTCATCTTAAGAAGGATGGCGTAATCTTATGTCATACTTTGTAACTTGTATCTGACCATTGTTGATTCACCTCAATATTGATCTATAATCTTTACTTGAAGACTTGAAGCTTCTTAATTAATACTTTGCCCCTAGGGCTTACGTTACATCAAGGAATATTGGAAGTGATTCCCATAATCGTATTTCATAGTATCTCAATGTGATTCACCTTATGGGGGTATCCTAATTTTGTGACACCAGCAAAATCTTTTCTCCTTCTCTTCTTTTTTTCCTTTTCAAATCATTATTCAAACGAAGGCCCAAACGTCATCCTTTATCTGTCACAATTATACCCTCATTTTATTAC
The DNA here is from genome assembly GCF_000393655.2 of Nicotiana sylvestris. NCBI lineage: Eukaryota > Viridiplantae > Streptophyta > Magnoliopsida > Solanales > Solanaceae > Nicotiana > Nicotiana sylvestris. The sequence goes on from NC_091067.1 coordinate 89,730,202, forward strand.
CAGGTCCGCATTTCATTCTTTTTAAATGCTATTAATCTTAGATTCCTTTGAGTTCATTCAGGCTATACTAAACTTTCAATAACATAGAGAAACCATTATCTCTCTCGTTTTTTATGGACTTAATCCCGAGGACTTATCCATTCTCGTCACCTTTTCACTTGCCTTTCCTCATCATTACTTATGTTTTCTTAAAACTTTGTCGCTCTACCATACTTTAGCTTGCAACCTATATATATATATATATATATATATATATATATATATATATATCCATTTATACTACTCGCAACTTTCCCTCAACTTACTTGCACCATAGATTTTCTTATGTTATTCTGGAACGTCAAGCAAGACATCACATCATCTCCAATTTTTCTCTATTCTCTTAACTAGATCTCTCAGTACTTAGAAACCATAGGCGGGAAGACATGCCGCTGACGATACCGCTATCATTCCCAGTTATTGGATCCCCGTGCTTATAGCCTCCTATTTGAAGTATGGAATATTCACAACTTTCTGAATTTGCGTATCTCGTATGTTGTTCACCTTTACCTTACTTACTTAAAATCTCGTATCATATCTTCTATCTTTTTCATAACATCCCATCCACATAGGTATGATTCACACTACAACTTGAAGCTCCATTATAATACTACAATCCGGTGGGAGCTTCATACTGACTTCTTATTACTGGCTTTATCGTAGAGTTGTTATAGACTATGGTAGTTGTACTATCTCTCTCGTACCTCTGATTTTTAAGGGAGATCCTGCAATGTTCTCGATCATGATGTTTCTATTTTTCTCGGTCCAATAATCAGAATCCTGATTTACTTGGGTGATGTAACTTTTTAGTTTCCTCCTTCTTCTGATCAGCTTTTACGTCGGCTTAAGCTATCTTCCAATCTGTGGTTCCTGGTATCAGTTATTACCTTAGCCTTTCATGGTTGTTATGGAATATCCATGACACAATCTTCTAACAATTCAATCCTTTGTCTATGCCCTACGCTCAATTCTTTCTTTTAACTTATACCAGAGTCTTCTATGGCTATATGATTGTCAACAAATATGCTGCCTGGATAATGCTCCAAAATCTTGAGTGTATCCATAACGTACTAACTCTGGGTCATTGATCAAATAATTCTTTCATTCCCTCTTAGCTTTCTTTCAATGTAAGCTATTACTTTTCCTGGTCTTTCTACCCCATTGTTGCATCCATACTTAGCTTATCTTAGTGCCCACACTTGCCTGATTTTTCATACAACTCATATGATCTCGAATATTACTTTTAATTCTTACTTCCCGTTCATTAGCCACGGTAGGTGCCATTTTCCTTTGGAATGCTTACAATGTTGTTGCGAGATTGTTGTTACACGACCATTTCCTCTTTAGGTCGTTGTGCTTAGGTTAAAGCCTTCTTTCGTATCTCCTCAGCTAGTCTTTTGTTGTGATACTTAGGGAACCCTTGATTCTCGCAAAGCTGTGAGCTTATTACGGGCCTTCTTGATGTCCTTACTTGCCTATAATCATCCGTAGTTGCTTACTTCCATGCCCTTATGCTTGTATGGTTCCTTCTGAACTGATATTTTGACTACCTTCCTAGTGGAACTTTCTTTTATCCCCGTAACACTCATACGGTACCCTTAACTACCCCGACTCTTGTTTGAATATATCTCAAGTATTATAATGATATTCTTCGAGTCTGAATTCTCCACGTTGGGTTCTACTATGTTTATCTTACATGATCTGATGACTCGTCTGTAACCTCATGTTATCTTCCTAACCAATTACTAACTACTCGTTGGCCCATTCTCATATCAATATTCCTCGTAATCTTTCTTAGGTTATTTCCTTTGTCTTAACTTACGTCTCGCACTAACTCCTTATTTATTAATAATAGCTCGGGAAGGAACCTTTACTTCCTCTCCTTGATGCCGTGCTAGCACAATATTCTTGAATCGTAGCGTATCTGTAAGATTTATATAAGTGCCATCTCATTCCTCTTTCATTTATCGCATTCTTCCTTTACCATTCCATAGTCACTAGAATCACTTAATTCTAACTTAATGTCACATCACTTCATATTCCCCCCTTTAGGGGTGTACTAAGAGCTGAAGCCGCGAGGATCTACCTATGATGTTTTACCTCTTCATCTTTGGCGTCGTTTCTCAACATCAATGATCCTTACTCGCCTTGCGACAACCCTTCTGTACCAAGGATGAAAAATTCCCTTACTCTCAAGGGTGACACTTAATGTAACTGGTACATACAGTCCCTTAAGCTTAACTTTGCTAACATTGCTTGATTTAGGGAAGCGTCTTCCTAAATGACCATTCTCTGAATTTCTCATGAATCTTCTTCTGTTGTCCATCCTATTATTGCCGGAACGCGATATGGAATTATCATGATGCTGACTATTATCAAATCACTCAGTCCCTAATTCATATTTAGTTTATCTTGTTCACTAGTCCGTATTAATTTCTATTACTCTGGGGTCTAACTTTTCCTCTTGGTAATCACGCTAGAGTTACAGGCTTATTTCTCGAAATGAGGATATGACTTTATGGACAATATTCTTTTATTGTCTCAAGGCCTGTCATCTTTTGTCTTTTCCTTCATTTGACTGTAAACTCTGTAATACTGTCATTATTTTTTTGACCTACCGTTATCATCCGTATATCACATCTTACTCATAATACTTCATTAACTCTCTTCTTATCTCCCACTAATTATCTATGTCTACTGCTTTACTCTGAAAACTCGAACAAAACATTATTTTGCTTTTGGCTCCCCTTGCTCCATTCCTTGGCTCTTTCAATTGCCTAACATTCTTTCTTTACTGGGGGCAGGAGCCACACTAAGGTAATATTTATTCCTTCAAGGCTTCCAGTGCTCATATCTAGCTTTAATATTTTAGGGTGCACCATCTAGGTGTCTCACGAGGAGATCTACTAGCACACTTGCAATATCCTTCAGAAATGTCAACTAATACAAACAATCCATTCACCATTTCAGTTTACTCTAGCCCCCATCCAAGTCCTGATGTTCCGTCCTTTTCTTAAATTACACATGTTATCCCCCATAGGGCATAACTGAGATGGGTGTGGCCAATTTTACATACCTCTGTTACTGTTGAGGGTAACTCTTAATACTTATATTTTTCTGCCGGAACTATAATACCGATAATCTTCATTAACTGGGCGCCTCGTACCCTTCTTTACCTTCCTTCTTTTACTTCTTGAAAGCATTGCCTTTCACCATAAAGGTGGATAAATATTCTAGCCTTAAGGTTCATTATCAAGAGGCTTACACCTTTCAGTACACCCATGATTTGCTAAAGACCTCACATTTACTTATCGTAGGCATCATACAGATATCGAATTCCTCTGACTCAGCTCTTCCATAACTATCTCTCTTTCCAACCTTCTTTCCGGATGTAGGTATCGTCTTATTACGAATAAAATAGAATTTCGAAATTTGAATTCCTATAAGTGAGCTCTACCACACGATCTAGAGTAAGAAGAAAGAGTAACCGTCCTAAATGCCCTGTAGCCTCCTGCTTATAAGTGTGGTGCACGACACACCCATTATCAAGACTCTAATAGACATGGCTTGTAGACTCCCTAGGACATAATTGCTCTGATACCACTTTTGTCACGCCTCGAACCTGGGGGGCGAGACCGACACCCCGTGCTCACCTATCATTGCGTACCAACTTGCAACTAAGGGACTCTGAACATATGATGTCATACTTTGGCCATGGGCCAAATTGCCAGACAACTGCAAATGCTAACTAAATGTCAATATAAAACTGGGCCAACAAGGCCGTCATAATTATTACAGCTAACAAACCAACCAAATATACATACATGGCCTGCATGCCCAACATACCGCACTAACTGACATGATATGTATATAAGCCTATATTGATGGATATACTGTGATTGGAACAGCTTCCCGGCCTACTCATAACATATATACATATATATACAAGATGTACATAAGGCTCTAGACCCGGCAACTCTGAAAGGCATAGAGCTTACCGATCAAGCTTAACTCGGGCAACACTTAATGAGGAGGCCTACCCATCTGTCTGTCTAAACCTGCACGCATTAAATATAGTGCCCCCAGAAAAGCGACGTCGGTACGAAATAATGTACTGAGTATGTAAGGCAATATACTGAAAGCTGAAACTAAACTGATAATATAATAAATGCAAGAAGCTGGAAGTCAAAGATAATCTGAAGATATGCTTACTTGCTAATACTGACTCAACTCTCTCAATATAGTAAGTAAAATAGTTGTCCGGCCCTGTAAGGCTCGGTATATATATATATATATATATATATATATATATATATATATATAACACTGATCTGCCGTAGTAGGATCGCTCATAGGCGCTCGTACATACTAGGCTCAGTATCTCGACCAACTGGACTCGCTCATAGGCGCTCGGCCACAGTAGGATCGGTATATAACTTACCATCTGATCAGAGGTTGCCCAATAGGGGCTTGCCCATCGATTATAACTCGATGGTAACGAAAATACTTTAATAATGTATATATAAAATCTCTTCTCTCTTGACTGGAATAAGGAAATACTCAATTGAATATGAAGTCCCGATAAGGAGAATATTGTAACTAACAAAACTAGGAAAATATACGTCATTTGCGAGACTAGCAAAATATACGTAAATTTTGGGATATGAATTTTTCTTTATACCTCGTTATCAAACTTATGTAATGACTAGATCATGCAAAATGAAATAAAGGCTTAGCCTTAACATACATGTTCCTTGAATTATTTGCACGAAATGAAGCTTCTGCTCCTTTGAACTTGAACGAAATTGATGTTTCGACTCTATAAAATTGGAATGAAATTCTTTCTGCTTGTCTAGATTTTGGGACGTTAGTCCCTTTTTGTCCAATTAAGAAAGCTAATCTACTGATCCTTCACGTTTTCTTGGAATGAATTGAACAAAATCTTAATCTTGCTACTATTTGTCTTGGAATGGAATAAATTGGAATGGATTAGAAAGATTTGTATTTGTGATAGAATGAGTTGGAAAGACTTGTAATGGAATGAATTTGGAAAGACTTGGAACAAAATCACGTTTATGTTGTTCCTAAGTCTTGAAGTAGTAAGAATGTCATATTGTTTCTTGTTTGATCAATTAAAGCCTAACTTCCTAAATGCCTTACACATAATTTAATCAAGACTATGAGTCATTTACCTTGAATATGGGGCTGCCACCTCATGTTATTTAATACTTATCCAATATATTCCCCATAATTAGGTAATGTCCCGTTACCCGGTAATTAACCAATTACCTGCAAAATTGAGAATTATTCTCACTTATTTGAAATATTACTCACTTTTCACATCCTTATACACCTTACTATTATGGTCATGTAGTACCTTGTATGGTACTAGTCCATAAATACCGAGTATTTTAGCTCGAGTCGTATTTTATCCCAACATGACAAACATGGACGAAAATTCGTTCTCTTTGACTTGATCCCCCTTTCACCTTTACTAATCACTTGTGAAATAGCATAATCCTTGTAATCTCCAAATAATCTTTTACTTGGACTGATGTTAATTACCTTATGACAAATTTAATGTACAATACTTCAAGGTGCAACATCGTCATAACTTAATACTGCGAAGCGTGACATTACCATAATGTAATACTGCTGGGTGCAACACTGTCGTAACTTAATACTGCGAAGCGTAATATCACCGTAATGTAATACTTCAAGGCATAACATTATCATAATATATTACTGCAGGACGTAACACCATCGTCATATATTACTGTAGAAGGTAACATCATCATAATATATTACTGTAGAGCATAACATCGTCGTAATATAATATTGCGGGACGTAATATCGACATAATATTGCGGGGCGTAACATAATGTCATCATCTGGTACGAGCTACCTTTTTGCTTATCATCTAAAATATTTAGTGCAAAAAGTACCTGTCATGCCCCGAACCCGAGGGCGACACCGGCACATGGTGTCTCACCTATCCTTGCGACTAAGGAACTTTGAACATATGATGTCATTCTTTGGCCATGGGCCACATTGCAAGACAACTGCGAATGCTGACTAAACATCAATATAAAGCTGGGCCAACAAAGCCGTCATAATTATTGCAGCTGACAAACCAACCAAATATACACACAATACCTACAAGCCCAATATATTGCAGTAACTAACAGGATATGTCTACAAACCTCTGCTGATGGATATACTGTGATCGGAATAGCTCCCCGACCTATTCATAGCATATATACATATATACACAAGATGTACATAAAGCTCTAGACCTTGCAACTCTGAAAGGCATGAAGCTTACTAATCAAGCTCAACTCGGACAACACTTTATGAGGAGGTATACCCGCCTGTTTGTATGAACTTGCACGCATGAAATGTTGTGCCCCCGGAAAAGGGACGTCAGTACGAAATAATGTATCGAGTATGTGATGACCCAAAAATATCATATTTAAATTAAATAATCATCTCGGTGTTTTAAGACCTTGAAAAGCACTATCAAGTAATTCCTTGACTTGCGTGCGCAGTCCGTATAATTTTCTGAAAGGTTTTTATATAAAAAAATGGATTAAATTGTGAACTAGAGCTTTAGAACTCAACTGAGTTGACTTCGGTCAATATTTTGAGAAAACGAACCCGGATAAAAGTTTTGACCATTTCAGTAATTCCGTATCGTGATTTGGGACTTAGTCATATGCCCGAAATCGAATTTGGAGGTCCCTAGATCAAATTATCGCCATTTAACGGAATCTAGAAATCTACGGCTAAAGATTTCTTAATTTTGACCGGAGACTTAACTTTTGAGAAAACCCCTGAATAAAATTTTGATGATTCCAATAGTTTTGTATGGTGATTTTAGACTTAGGCACATGTTCGGATTTGGATTTGGAAGTCCATAGGACAATTCAGCGCATTTTGGCGAAAGTTGGAAAATAGAAGATTTTTGGAAAAGTTTGACCGAGAGTTGACTTTTTGATATCAGGGTCGGAATCCAGTTCTGGAAAATTTATAGCTTTGTTATGTCACTTGTGTGCAAAATTTGAAGTCAATCGGACTTGATTTGATAGGTTTTTGCATCGAATATAGAAGTTGGACGTTCTTAGTTTCAATAGGTTTGAATTGGGGTGTGATTCACGGTTTTAGCATTATTTGATGTGATTTGAGGTTTCAACTAAGTCTGTATCATGTTTTAGGACTTGTTGATGCATTTTGTCGAGATCCCGAAGGTCTCGGGTGGATTTTTACCAAATTGGAGCTCGGAGAGAGGCAATTTTTGGGAGATTTTCAGAGAAAACAAAGTGGTAAGTGTTCTTAACTTAATTTTGGTTAGATTACCCGAATCTATTACTAATTTTGGCATTAAATATGTGAAATTAGTTGGAAGAGTTTGAAAACCCTCTCGAATAGATTTGAGGATTTAAGGGTCGAAATATTATCGAAATTTAGTAATTTTGGTATGGTTAGACTCGGGGTTAGATGAGGTTTCATATTTTGAAACTTTCGTCGAATTCCGAGGCGTGGGCCCCACGGGCAAATTTTTAGTGCAATTTTGGATTTTTAATGGAAAATTTAGAATTCCATGTGGAATTAATTCCTATATTTTTATTGACTGAATCGAATTATTGTGGCTAGATTCGAGGCATTCGGAGGTCGATTTGAGAGGCAAAGGCATTTCAGAGTAGGATTTTTGCTCGGATTGAGGTAAGTAACGGTTATAAATCTGGTCCTGAGGGTATGAAATCCCAGACATTGTGTCGTATGACTATTTTGTAGGTGATGCACATGCTAGGTGACGGGCGTGTGGGCGTGCACCGTAGGGATTGTGACTTGGTCCGTCCTACGAGACTGTGAAATTAATTGGCCTACTGTTTAATACATGTTCCCTCTGTTTTCATGGAAATTGATTGTACTTCATGTTAGAAATCATGTTTAGGCCTTATGTGATCACTGTTGAGACCTGCGAGGTCGTGTACTTACTGAATTAGCTGCTAATTGTTATTTTGTATTCAGTCATAGCTTTTCTTGCTTATTATGCCTCCGTCTCTTGCTGTTCATTGTTGATACATGACATTACCTATGTTTGGGCTGTTTATATGATTTTTGAGAGCCCGAGAGACTGGAGAGATTGATGACTAAGTGAGGCTGAGGGCCTGATCTGTGAGGATATTTATGGAATCGGGCTGCACGCCGCAGCATATTATTACTGATTTATGATTGAGTGAGGCCGAGGGCCTGAGTGATTTATGCCACGAGGTGGCTTGTTATAGCGTTTGGGCTGAAGGAGCCCCTCCGGAGTCTGTACACACCCCCAGTGAGCGCAGGTACCTACTGAGTGCAAGTGCTGAGTGCGAGTGCCGAGCGATTGGGAGGAATGAGTGAATGTGAGGAATGAGTGATTGTGAGGTTGGAGTGAATGAGAGGACAAAGTGACTGTTATTATGTGAAAGTACATTTACTTCATTATTGTTGCATCGCAGATGTCATATCACTGTTTTGAAAATTATTGGAAGATATTATTTACTGCTTAGACAAATTTGACATCTGATTTATTGAGTACGTACTGATGTTACTTAAACTATTAAATTGAAAGTATGACTCCTCTTATTTGAAAGTTATTGAGATAACTACATTTTCATAGATCGGCACTACTTCTCAGTTCCTTATTTATTTCTTTTACTTACTGAGTTGGTGTAATCATGTTACCCTCTGTACCTCGTGTACAGATCTAGAGACTTCTGGTCACGGCGGTTGCTGTTTGAGGATTTTGACTCAGGAGACTATTGAGGTGCTACATGGCGTTCGCTGACCTTGACTCTCCTTTCTTTTCATATTCTACTGTTCTATATTTTCAGACGGTATTTTATTAGTCGGATGTTGTTATCATTTAGATGCTCATGCACTTAGTAACACCGGGTTTTAGGGATGGATTGTTTAGTACTTTTGGAGTTATATTCTATTTAAAAAGTTTTATTTAATATTAACTACTTCCGCCTTTATTTAAAAGTTCTACTGTGTTGAGATATTGAGTTGAGGCTTGCCTTGTACCACGATAGGCGCCATCACGATGGGTGAGATTTTGGGTCGTGACAAGTTGGTATCAGAATACTAGGTTACATAGGTCTCACGAGTCATGAGCAGGTTTAGTAGAGTCCTGCGGATCGATACGGAGACGTCTGTACTTATCTTTGAGAGGCTGCAGAACCCTTTAGGAAATTCCACATTCTTGAATTCTTATCGTGCGACATTGATTAAACTTGAAGCATAATTCCTTGAATTCCTTCCACGCATTCGTGTGTGCACATGAGCGCTCGATATCTACTGTGCATCGACAGATTGTGATTTCCTGGATGAGGTACGAGATGTGATTTCTATGTATGATGTTGGGCTAGTCTGGAGGACTTAAGGCCAGGTTTTGTCTGTGGCTTGAGTACTGAGATTTCGATTGTGCGAGCACGTGCATTTAGGACTTATATGTCCGTTTGTGTCCTTACTGGTGGGATTTGTGACTGGATGACTAGGGGTGAGTATGATTTGATTGCGAAATATGTTCAAATTGTTCAAATGTAACAGGAAGAGTTTGCTGAGGATTTAGCAAGGATTATTAGGTGTTTGGCTTCTGTCTTGAGTTGGCATATGGCCTCGAGCTATGGGTGTATTGAAGGACCTCTCGTGTAGTTTAGTTGTGGAGAGGAGTAAATATTCATGTTGTGTTATGAGTTCGGAGTCAGAGGGAGGTTAAGTGATTGTGTAATAGTTATGATTATTGAAGAGTATAGAGAGATACCAGTTTGAGGCTAAACAAGTGGATTATCTCCTGCGGGATGTTCTGAAGTTTGTATGATCCTTATGTTGTTGGTTGGAAGTCCTCTTTTACCAGTGAAATATACGTGTTGCAGTTTGAGTTTGGATAGCGTATGAGAGTTAGATTGATTGTTACGAGGGTGAATGCAAGATTTGTAAATCGTTTGAGGAATTATATGGGTTGTGTTGCATGAGCTTATGAAGGATTTAGCTTAATCTCATCTAGTTAGGGCAGCTCAACCAGTTATTGCGGCACTGGCCGATGAGAGGCCTACCTTATCTTTTGAGGCTTTGCTGAGATTGGACAAGTTGTCCAAGCTATTTCCAGTCTATTTCAGTGGTACACCTTCTGAGGACCCATATGATTTTCTCAACCGCTGCTATGAAGTATCATAGAACATGGGAATAGTTGAAAGCAATGGGGGTTGATTTTACTATATGATGACGGGTTCCGCCAAGAGGTGGTGGAAAGATTACGTATTTACTAGACCCGTTATGGTTATGTCTGAAGATGCAGACGCATTGAGAATATAACCCAGTGAATCATGTAGGGGTACAACGGACCTTGGCGTCTGGTTGATTTATATGAGTTACAAAGGTCAACATTGTGGATTATTGGACGTTATGACCCATGACTTCGCGCCAAATGGGGATGTCTACTATCAATGAATGGATCGAATGGTCATATGTTATATTAGTCTTGACCTAAATTGTATATATATATATATATATATATATATATATATATATATATATATATATATATGGTACTGAAAGGCTCCCCAATTATTTACACATATTTAAGGCCTAAGACATGCAGGGGATAAGGTTAGGACTTGCGGTATGTCTGCCTCCTTAATAATCCAATTCTTCAGTTTCAAAGGAGTTAGAAAAAAAAAGATAACTTTACATTTACAAAAGGTTTGCTCAGTGTGGAAGTCAAGGTTGCAGATTTTGGGGCGCTTCAGAGAAAGTACAGTGGTTGACGATCTTCTGGACTATGTAGTTCGTGTCAAGATTTATCTTGATGAAGCTATACTTTTGTAATTATTGTGCATAATTAGGGGAAAGAGTTACCCCAAAGAAGAATCGAATAGTATATGAATAAATAGGTTAGCTCAGCAGTGTTGAGTCAACATAGCAAAAGAAGAAACTAGCCGCTGGTGTTTGTGGCAAGCCTATGAAGAGGGCAGACTAACCAATGCAACACCACCTACTCCGCTCAGTTCTCAGAAATGTTTTTGAAGGAGTTTGTCTCCCGGATTCTCTGTAATATGTGGTATATGTTGTTTGAATGGTTGTGTCAGGTCACCATGATAGTGTCAGAATATGTCATCAGGTTCAATAAGTTAGCCGTCATACTCCTACTTTGGTTCCTAAGCCTGAGAGCGAGTCCACAGACTCATTAAAGGACTCAATTATGATATTGAAATTTTGTACAACTCGGGAAGCTACAGGCTGATGCTTCATATCGGCTAGTGGTAGAAATTGCCAAAATGTTAGAATGTATTCTAGATGAGGAAAAGAGGAAGTTAAGAAGACCAAGAGGTCTCGAGGTTTTAAAGGATTCAACGGATTCTACTCTACAACTACAAATCATTATGACAGGGGCTCGGTCAGCCGGCCAGCCCAGTCAATATATCTAATTATTGGGGGTGCTCCAGAAAGTTATTTTAATGCACCACTGCCACGAGGTTCTTATAATGGTTATTCCAGTTATCTAGCATAGACTCAGTATGAGCAGCTGAACCCTCAAAGGGATTGTTATGAATGTGGTAGTACTAGGCACATCATGGGAAAATTGTCCTAGACTTGGGAGAAACATATTTTGTAAAAGCACTCAGGCTACGTGCCCCATTACAGTTACTACTCCACTTACATGACCAACCAGAGGTAGGGGTCAGGATGTTAGAGGTGGAGGTGAGACTCCTAGAGGTAGAGACCGAGCCGTTGATATATTTTCTATGGTATGGCTAAGGTCGCAATACCATATGGTGTCGTTACAAGTACAGTCTCAAATTATTATAAAGTAACAATTTTGTTAACTTGATTCGGTTCTGAGTATCGAGGCAAGTCCTCCTATTGTGCTCCACTTATGAGTGAATTTCGTAATTCTGAAATCTACTTATGTGAATACTCCTGTTGGGAGATTCGATGGAGATAGCTATGTCTATCATTATGTGTTGTGATTTTGTTAAACGAAAATTATTCAAAAGAAGAAAATGGAATGGTCCAATTTGGCACGATGTGCATATTACAAATGGTACAGAGTTGAGGATGAGATCCTCATGTTTTATATAATGTGAAATATTTAAACCGGGCGACAAGCTGCGGTAGATGTTATATAAGGACGAGGTCCTTGTGGTGAAAAAAATTATGTGTTTAAAAGATCCCTTTGTGAAATTAAAATTTGTTCTATATTACTTATAGGGAGTCATGCCTATTAGACTTATCTGGAAATAAAATCTTGTATGAATATCTTTGTGCATAATTTGCCAGGTTTATATTGTAATTATTGAGTTTTAGACTACGAGGTGAGTGCCCGGGGATGTAAATTTTTACTCGTTAATTCGGGTAAGTAATTATGAGATCTTCATGCCTTGTTGTTAGTAAACTGAAGGTTTAAAATGAGATTTTGTTAACATGAGGTTGATTGGCGATGTTGTAATCTATTATGAACAACTATTAAGACCAGAGATTTGGTTATGGTCATACATATGATGTGTCTTATGTCAAGATATCATTGTGATAATGTCGTGCTTGTAATGCGGAGGTTAGTGTTATTGATATATACCTTGTGGTTCTTTGCTGGGTTGTGGACATGTTGTTAGGAGTTGTTTTGGTGTTACTCTGACAGGTGGATAGTCCCTATTACAGGGGAGACTCTGCCGAAATTTCTGAAAAATTTGAGAGTTAGAAAAATTTGGGATATTGAGATGTGCAAAGAAAGAGATAAGTTACATTATGTGTTTGAAGACGGACTCTACTTCTAATTTAAAGGACAAATGCCTAAGTAGGGGAGAATGTAACACCCCGTATTTGATGGGTGCGTAGGCACGAGTTGCTATAGCCAGTCGAGACTAATATCGTGTGTTGATGTGAAAATCGGACCTTTCTGGAAATGATTGGAGTGTAAGAAATTTGGTCTTAAAGTTTACAAATATGGATAAAGTAAATAATCTCAATTGAAATGGTGTAGTTGGACTTATGTCGAATGCGGTAATGTGGGGTCAACATCGAATATTTGTGTAAAAGTAAAATCATCAATTTGGTGACCTGAAAATAATTCTTAGTACGTTCGAGGACAAACGTTTGTTTTAGAGGTGGAGAATGTGATGACCCAACAATGTTATCTTCAAATTAAATAATCATCTCGGTGTTTTAAGACCTTGAAAAACGCTATCAATAATTCCTCGACTTGCGTGTGCAGTCCGTATAATTTTCCGGAAGACTTTTATGTAAAAAAATGGATTAAATTGTGAACTAGAGCTTTAAAATTCAACTGAGTTGACTTCGGTCAACATTTTGAGAAAATGAACCCAGATAAAAGTTTTGACCATTCCAGTAGTTCCGTATCGTGATTTGGGACTTGGTCATATGCCCAAAATCGAATTTGGAGGTCCCTAGATCAAATTATCGCCATTTAACGGAATCTAGAAATCTCAGGCTAAAGATTTCTTAATTTTGACCGGAGATTTGACTTTTGAGAAAAAGACCCCGGAATGGAATTTTGATGATTCCAATAGTTTCATATGGTGATTTTGGACTTAGGCACATGTTTGAATTTGAATTTGGAAGTCCATAGGACAATTCAGCGTATTTTGGCGAAAGTTGAAATTATGAAGAGACAAAGAAGTAATATAGATCATTATTATATTTATTTAATCTTGAATAGACGGCACATAAAAGCACAATAAATAAATACAAGAAAAAATCTTAGGTTCTCTTTTAGTGCGCATGACTCGTTCATTCTCTCTAAACTCTAGACTGCATATTTAACATTTTTAATTTTCTTTCAACGTCATAAAGTTAACTCTATTTATATGTAAAATAGAAAATAAAAGTATAGCATGACTGTAATTAGAATTGAAAACTTAAAACTCACCTAAAATCTGCAAAGATAAAATAAAATAATGTAATATTGCACTTGAAACATTAACATCTTTAGTATTGCAAGAATCTCGCGCAATAATGGCTTTAGCACTTTTATCAATAGCATGATTTTTCTAACTCATCAACACACAACTATATGGTGTTTGCTTTTATTGGATCTTGCACCTAATCTTCATAAGTCCGTCCATACCATATAATCAATATAATCGGCACAAAATGGTACATCGTGCGGCACGACATCACCCTTCGTGCTTTAACACTCTCTCACCAAAACAATACACGACATCACCCTATGTGCTTTAACACTCATCCTCACCCAAACAACAATCACAAATAATAGGGCAAGGGAATAAATGACATTACAATAAGAATCCCGGCAAGGGAACAATAGTTCAACAATCAAGTTCCGGCAAGGAAATAACATCAAAAGAAGCATCAACATCCCGGCTAGGGAGATAACATCAAAAAACAACAAATTCCCTGCAAGGGAGATAATATAATGATTTTCTTCTCTTTTCTCACTTTTACTTCACAACTCACTTCACAACTTTGAGCAAATACTCTAAAAGGTTCAATTTCCACTAATACTTTCACATTTTATTGCACAACTTGAGCCAACGCTCCTAAATGTTAAAATGTCATCATTACTTCCACAAACTTTGCCCAAGAATAGAAATCATCATCAAAGCATGAATAATATAACGAAACCATAATAATCACAATATAAGACTCACGGGCATGCTTGAAACCAACGTATATATACTCGTCACCATGCCTATACGTCGTACTCGACAATTACCACATAACAAATAGGACTAGACTCCTAATCTCTCAAGCTAAGGTTAGACCAAACACTTACCTCGATGCCACAAACACAATTCACGTCTCAATTATCGCTTTACCCCTTGATTCTACCACCAATTCGCTCATATCTAGCCACAAGTTACTTAATTACATCAATAAACGCTAAATGAATCAACTCCAATGCATGAAAATGAGCTTCCCAAAGTTTTACCAAAAAAGTCAAAAATCGCCCCCGGGCCCACATGGTCAAAAGCCGAGGTTCGAACCAAAACCCGATTACCCATTCCCCCATGAACCAAAATATATAATTTGTTTTGAAATTGGACCTCAAATCGAGGTCCAAATCTCCATTTTTTTGAAAAACCTAGGTTCTACCCAAAACACCAAATTTCCCCCATGAAAATCATTGGTTTTGAGTTGAAATCATGTCAAAAGATGTTAATGATTGAAGGAAACGAGTTAAAATTGACTTACAATCGATTTGGAAGAAGAGTTGTTCTTGAAAAATCGCCCTAGGGAGTTTGTGTTTTGAAAAGATGTGAAAAATGGTTAATTTTCGGCTAAGTATAAAAAATTGCAGGTTGCAGGTATAGGAATTGCGAACCCCACCCCCTGCTATGTTCGCATTTGCGATGGGGGTTTCCTCATTTGCGAGGTAGGAAATACGAAGGATGCGTCGTAATTGCGATGACTGGCTTAAAGGGAGGGAATCACATTTGCGATAGAATCCTCGCAATTGCGAGGATAGGCTGGCATGGGCCTCTTTCACATTTGCGACATGCCTCTCGCATTTGCGAGCCAGGCTTCGCAAATGCGAAGCCTACAGGCCTGCAATGCCACCGCTGAAAATCTGCAATTTTTTCAAGTCTGAATACGTCTCGTGGCCTATCCAAAACTCACCCGAGCCCTCGGGGCTCCAAACCAAACATGCACACCAACCTAAATACATCATACAAACTCGCTTGTGCATTCAAATCACTAAAATAACATCAACAACTATGAATTTAGCATCAAAATCATGAAATTTTCCTAAGAACTTCAAATTTCCAATTTTCTCAAAAACGATCCGATTCACGTCGTTTCAAGTCTATTTCTTACCAAATTTCATAGACTTATCTTAAATCACATATAAGACCTGTATCGGGTGCCGGAATCAAAATACGGGTCTGATACCATCAAGTTTTAATCACAATTCATTTCTAAAACTCATAAACAATTTCAGAAAATAATTTTCTTTAAAAATTCATTTCTCGGGCTGGGACCTCGGAATTCGATTTCGAGCATATGCCCAAGTCCCATATTTTCCTACGGACCCTCTGGGACCGTCAAATCACGGGTTTGTGTCCGTTTACCTAAAATATTGACCGAAGTCAAATTAACTCATTTTATAATCAAAATTTATCATTTTCACAGATTTTCACAAAATGGCTTTCCGGCTACGCGCCCGAACTACGCACGCAAATCGAGGTGATGCCGAAAGAGGTTTTTAAGGCCTCAAAACAACTGTTCGTCCTCGAACGGACAAAAGAAGGAAGTACCTGAGTCTGGGAAAAGATGGGGATAACAGCTCCGCATATCAGACTCGGACTCCCAGGTTGATGCCTCAACGGGCTGACCTCTCCACTGAACACAAACAGAAGGAAAACTCTTCGATCTCAACTGACGAACCTGCCGGTCTAGAATAGCTACCGGCTCTTCCTCATAAGACAAGTCCTTGTCCAACTGGACAGTGCTGAAATCTAACACGTGGGGTGGATCGCCGTGACATTTCCGAAGCATGGACACATGAAACACTGGATGCACGGTTGATAAGCTCGGCAGCAATGCAAGTCTATAAGCCACCTCTCCCACTCGATCAAGAATCTCATACGGGCCAATGAACCTAGGGCTAAGCTTTCCCTTCTTCACAAATGTCATCACGCCCTTCATAGGCGACACTCGAAGCAATACCCACTCACCGACCATGAATGCCAAATCACGAACCTTGCGGTCAGCATAACTCTTTTGCCTTGACTGAGCTATACGAAGCCTATCCTGAATAATCCTAACTTTGTCCAAGGCATCCTGAACCAGATCTGTACCCAACAACCGAGCCTCTCCCGGCTCAAACCATCAAACTAGCGACCGATACCACCTACCATACAAAGCCTCATAAGGAACCATCTGGATACTCGACTGGTAGCTATTGTTGTAGGCAACTCTGCTAAAGGAAAAAACTGATCCCACGAGCCTCCAATGTCAATGACACAAGCTTGGAGCATATCCTACAAAATCTGAATGGTCCGCTCAAACTGCCCGTCTGTCTGAGGATGAAACACTGTGCTCAACTCAACCCGTGTGCCCAATTCTCATTGAACTGCTCTCCAGAAATGGGAGGTAAACCGCATACCTCTATTCGAAATAATAGACTCGGGCACACCGTGAAGACGAACAATCTCCCGGATATAGATCTCAACTAACCTCTCAAAAGAATAGGAGATTGCCATAGAAATGAAATGCGCTGACTTGGTCAGCCTATCAACAATAACCCACACTGCAACGAACTTTCTCTGGGTTCGTGGGAGTCCAACAACGAAGTCTATAGTGATTCGCTCCCACTTCCACTCAGGAATCTCAATCTTCTGGAACAAACCACTAGGCCTCTGATGCTCATACTTAACCTGCTGACAATTCAAACACCAAGCCACATATGCAACAATATCCTTCTTCATTCTTCGCCATCAATAATGAAACCGCAAATCCTGATACATCTTCGCAGCGCTCAGATGAATAGAGTACCGGGAGCTATGGGCCTCCTCTAAAATCAACTCTCGGTGTCCATCTACATTAGGAATACAAACTCGATCCTGCAATCTCAAAACTCCATCATCACCTAAGGTAACCTGCTTGGCACCTCCGTGCTGCACCGTGTCTCTGAGGACACACAAATGAGGATCATCATACTACCGATCTCGGATACGCTCCAATAAAGAAGACCGAGCGACGGTGCAAGCTAACACATGGCTAAGCTCAGAAATATCCAACCTCACGAATTGATTGGCCAAGGCCTGAACATCCAAAGCAAGCGGTCACTCACCGACCAAAATTTAAGCAAGACTGCCCAAACTAGCTGACTTTCTACTAAAAGCATCGGCCACCATGTTGGCCTTTCCCGGATGATATAAGATGGTGATATCATAGTCTTTTAACAACTCCAACCACTTTCTCTGCCTCAAATTCAACTCCTTTTACTTTAACAAATACTACAGACTCTTGTGATCCGTGAACACCTCACATGCCACGCCATACAAGCCAGTGCGGTCCGCGCAAAAATGATCGCGGCCGCACAAGCCTTCCTCTGTAGTGACATTCTTTAGTTTTATGGCCATAACGTTTTTTACAGATGTCCAAATTTCAATATATTTATCTTTCTGGAAACTAAACACAAAGGGCTACAACCTTTGTTTTTGAATCACCTCAAAATTCCTTGTAGATCAAAAGATATGAGCGTCCGAAGTTGGACCAGCGGGAAGGTTCTTCACCGCGGCCACTTTTGTGCGGTCCGCACGACGCCTACCGCGGCCGCGCCTGCTTTTTTGCGGTCTGCACAGCACTCACCGTGGGCGCACTCATTTTTGTGCGGACCGCATGGGTGAGTTCTGGGGCCTGCAACCCTCCTGGACCTGCTACAACTATGATATTCGGCCTAAAACATCCCGGAACCTACCCGGCACCCCCGAAACTTCAAACTAATTGTACCAACACATCCCATGACATCGTTCAAACTTGTTCAACACTTTGGAACGCTTACAACAACATTAAATCACCAATTTAACATAGGATTCAAGCCTAAGAACTCCAAGAACTCTTAAATTATGCTTTCGATCAAAAGGTCTATCATATCTCGTCCGAATGACCTGAAATTTTACACACACATCCCAAATGACACAATGAAGCTACTGCAACTCTCGAAATTCCATTCCAACCCCTATATCAAAATCTCGCCTATCAACCGAAGTTTGCTAAAATATCAATTTCACCAATTCAAGCCTAACTCTTCTCTACAACTCCAAAACTCATTCCGATCGCGCTCCTAAGTCACAAATCACCTCCCGAAGCTAACCGAGCCATCGAAACTCATATCTGAGCCCTCTAATACATAAGTCAACATCCGGTTGACTTTTTCAACTTAAGCCTTCTTAAAAGAGACTAGGTGTCCCATTCCTTACCAAAATCCTCTCCGAACTCAAACTAATCAACCCAATCACATAAAATACGGATAACGAAGCATAAAGAAGCTGAAATGGGGAAAACAAAGTGGTAACTCATGAGACGACTGGCCGGGTTGTCACACAAGTGGATAAGTAAAATCACTTTTAATGTTCTTTGATGCAACGTGAATCCTAGCGGCAATGTTACATAAAAGGTTAAGTTATCAGTGGTAGATTATAGATCAATATTGAGGTGAGTCAACAATGGATGGCCAAAAGTCACAAAGTATGAGATGAGATTAGGCCATCAATCCTAAGATAAACAGTAATGAAAAAGCGCTAAAGGACTCAGATGTATACTTATATGATAAGCAACGAGAGTAACCTGGAGTTTGGTAGCAGACCTCAGTAATGATAAATCAAAGTAAGAGTTATGGTATAGTATGACCTACCTAGGTGCAGTAAAGTCATACGGATGGATAAACGGATCTACGAAATAAGGTATAACAAAATTAGTGAGTTCAACAAAGTATCGAGCGAAGAACTTTGGTATACCCATAGATGCCTAGAGGGACATCTTATCAAGCTCTGTATATGTTTACAAAGTGAGGCCTAGAGATTGGTTAAAACCTCGACGAAAAAGGAGAGAAGAGTCACATAAGCGCACTTACAAGGTCAGAGTCGTACGGGCAGCATGATAAAAGGTAGAAGCAGTTATAAGATTGGAAGGATTCCAATCACAAGTCATGGTGTGAGAAAAAAGTGTAAAAGGGGGAATGCACTGGCATTTGGAATTATTCACAGAACAGTTGCCTAGATGGCAAGTAGAATACTAAAGTATTCGGAAGACATAAGTTATGAAAATGATAAGTGCATCAGTCAACATTCGAGGACGAATATTCCAAAAGGGGGAATGATGTTACACCCCATATTTTTGTACATGAAGGTACGCCATAAGTAAATTGATGGAAGCTCGAAAAATAATATGTTACATTCCGCATTTTTGTATGTTAAAGCTTCGTCGTAAGTTAATCGACGTAAGCTCGGGAATGAGATTATTTTGGATATTATAAGCATTATGCTATTTCAAACAAGTGATGAGTAAATTCGTGAAGGTGAGAGGGTAAGAAAATCGAAGAAAATGAATTTCGTCGAAGTTTGGCATTTTGGGATAAAATACGGCCTAAGCTGAAATACCCGGTATTTATGGACTAGTGTCATACAAGGTACCACATGACCATGATAGTGAGGTGCACAAGGTGTGCTATAAATGAGCAATATTTTAAGTAATTTGAGATAATTCTTAATTATGTGGATAATTGGGTAATTATAAATTTTTAGTGGGAGATTAACTAAGTGATTAAGCTAATTAAGTAATTTGGATATGCTTGACAAGCCAAAAACGTGGAAGCCAAGAACCTTGGTTAAATATGACTCTTAAGTCATAAAGAAATGTGGCAACTTTAGAGAATTAAGTGTCTTAGTCATCTTATCAAGTGGAGCCCACCTAAAGGTTAAATAACCTTTCTAATTCACAATTGAATGGCTCATCTTAAAGAAGAAGGCTTCAGCAAAGGTATTGTTGCAATAGCAACGTGATTTCCTCAAGCATTTCATACGAAATAACACTGCGTAATAGCAAAAGGATTTTGTGATTCTAAGGGAGTATGGTGCAATCTTTCTCAAGAATATGATACGAATTTTCTCCTACTACGATCCGCCGTTAGTTGTCTTTTTCGTAATTGACGTGTATTAGATGGATTGTCAAGAGAATCGGTTCAGGTATGTTAAGAGTATCACTTCTTTCCTTTTGGCATGATCTATGCAATACGAACGAAACGAGCGAATGCACAACTTCCATAAATGACTCTATTCATAGAAATGCTAGAGATGCTTATATTCTTGATTTCCCATATGTCTTATTATTCTATCATATGTTCATGGGTCTCAGAAAATACCTAAGTTGATAAAGTTTATTTCATGATATTACTCAAAGGCATAATGGTCTTATGACATTCCGGGGGATTTTATTGATGTATTTCTTATGTATTGCATTCATTTATATGTACATTGACCCATGACTAGATGACGTTATATACGTGTATATATGTATGTATATATATATATATGGGATATAAGAAAAGGTTACGGCGTTATATACATACCAGCACCTGATCAACTAGTATACGTTGATGATTTTGCCCACAGTGGCCGAGATGATATGATGAGATGCCCTCAGAGGCTTGATGATGTTATGTACACCTATACCTATCCATGTTATAACATTTATATGAACGTGCATGGCATTATAAATCTTTCAGAATTTACAAAGTTATTTAGACTTACAGGCGGAATTCTTTATTCCATGTTTCATCTATGTCTCTTATGTATTGATCTTCATGCCTTACATACTCGGTACATTATTTGTCCTGATGCCCCTTTTGCCTCGGGACGCTACGTTTCATGCCCACATGTCCTGATGGACAAGTCGAGAGTCCTCCAAATAGGCTATCAGCTCATCAGATGATGTTGGTGCACTCCATTTGCTCCGGAGTTTCTTGTTTGGTCAGTATGATTTAGACGTGTATTATTTGGTATGGCGGGGCCCTGTCCCAACCTCTATGATAAGTATGTACTCTTAGAGGCTTGTAGATAGATATCATATATACGAATACTTGTATGGCCTTGTGGGCCTATATTTTAAGTGTATAATGGATCACATTAGCCTTATATGCCCTTATGTTATAGGTATGAGTTTCTATATCAGGTTGAGTCGTTCTATGTCGGGTATTCTCTCATGTTTACTCTGGTTATCTCATGACGCCCCTTCTGGCCCACTTACCTATGATGATGCGATAAGTAAGATATGTATTTTGGTACTCGATTGAGTAAGGTACCGGGTGCCCATTACGGCCCATAGATTTGGGTCGTGACACTATAGTTGATTTCATCATTTAATTAAGGATTTGGGTTGAGAAACTTGGGAAAAAAGTTGGAAAGTTCTTCAACCAAATTCTTAAGTTTTGATTAGGATTTTGATATTGGATTTGAGTAATTTTGGTACAAGTAAACTCGTGAGTGAATGGGTGTTCATATTTTGTGACTTTTATCCAATTCCGAGACGTGGGTCCGGGTCGACTTTTTGGAGCGCATTTCTACTTTCTTGTTAAAATCTTGATTTAATTAATTAGATTAGTTTCTTATAGCTATATTTATGGTATGTAATTGATTTTGGCTAGATTTGGGTCATTCGAAGTCGAAAAATCGTGGAAAAGGCATTCTTACTGATTGATTGAGCTGGGTTTGAGGTAAGTGGCTTTTCTAACCTTGTGTGGGGGAAATCCCCTTAGGATTTGGTACTATTGTGATATACTGTGATATGTGAGCTCCGTGTACGTGAGGTGACAAGTCCGTACATGGGCTAATTGTTGTCAGCCTTGATATTAGTGAGCTGTGAGATTGTGGAGACTTCATGGTATATCTTCCTGCATCCGCAAGCCTCGGAGTACCCCCTCTATTCCCTGTTATGTCGTTTACCTTTCCGTACTTTCTTAGACCCTAGTGTATAGAGATACTTAGTTTTTCTTCTATAACTTGTGACTTATGATTACCAGGTTTTGGAATACTGTGTATACTCGAGTGTTAGTTATTGTACATGCCGAGAAGAATTTTTATCAGTTATTTAATTATCTGTTACAGTTTAGTTGTCAAATTTTGCTTTGATTTTTATTATTCCACAAATGTTAGGCTTGCCTAGTCATGGAGATTAGGTGTTGTCACGACATCTTATAGAGGGAGAATTGGGTCATGACATTAATTTAGAAGAGATGACCAATTTTGGAGTTTTGAATGAACAACCTCCCCCGTGAACCAACATGAAACTCTAAATGAGGCTGGTACTCAGGTTTTGGGGTCAACACCACCACCCCCGGAGCAGCATAGAGAAACTAATCTACCCTTTATCCTCCTCCAGCTGTCTGTGATCAGGATTTAGATATGAGGAGTGCAGTACAATTATCGACGTGATTAGTGGCTTCTCAAGCCCAATGTTAGGCCCCTGCCACCTCATGTAGAGCAGTCAGTACAAAAGTTCGGGATTTCATTAATTTGGACCCCCTAGTATATACAGGAACTGATCCAAATGAAGATCCTTAGATTAGACCAAATGCAACGGGCTTTACGAGTTATGCATTCCACTGATAGTGAGTATGTAGAGCTTGCTTCTTACAGATTGGGGGATATACCTGTTGTCTGTTATGAGACTTGGGACCAATCTAGGGGATATCTAGCCCTAGTAGTAGGATGGTGGGAATTTTCTGGCGCACTCTTGCAGTAGTATCTGTTCGTCGAGCTATACCGAGCAAGACAAGATAGATTCTTACGATTGGAACAAGGTAATATGAGTGGTCGGGAGTATAGCATGCAATTTAACTCTTTAGCTAGGTATGCTTCTTCAGTGGTGGATGAGATGAGAAATCGGGTGAATCAATTTTTTGGTGTTTTGGGACCACATCTGAGAAACGAATGTACTACAACTTTTTTGAACCCGATTATGGATATTGCTCGTATTTAGGCCTATATGTAGAACTTGGGAGATAGTAAAAGGAAACAACCTGGGCCTCTCGAGAGCATTTTCGGGGCCAACATAAGAGAGCATGGTCTACAGGTGATGCGGGAGAGTCATAAGGTGAATTTAGATCTCAGCTTCCCTAGCATCCATCTCATCCGGTGGCTAGTGCGACCTCATAGTTCCAGGGGCAGTGCTGCGATTAGACCACCTACTTCAGTCATGGTCAAAATCTCTGAGGATAGAGCGTATAGTATAGTAGAGACCTTAGTAAGATGAACCCCCCTCCCCCCTCCCCCCCATGTCACATTGTGTCCGATATGGTAGAAATTATTTTGGTCATTGCTGCCAGGGTTCAGGCTTATATTATTCTTGTGGGTAGCCTGATCACATCATATGCTTTTGCCTAGTGAAGAATATGGGTCACGTGATACCACCAATGGAAGCAGGTTCGTCATCGAGATCACATCTACGTGAGCAAGCTATGCATCCACCGATGGGAAGGGGTAGAGGTAGAGGCAGAGTGACTAGCTCAGGCGGACAATAGAACCACATTTATACATTATCAGGACGATAGAACCTAGAATCATCAACAGATGTAGTCATGAGTATACTATTTGTATTGTCCGTTAATGTGTATACTTTGATATATCCAGGTTCTACCTTGTCGTACATTACTTCATTTATCACTCGTAAATGTGATAAAGTACCTAAATTGTTACGATAACCATTTGAAGTGTCCACGTCCGTGGGTTAATCGATGGTAGTTAGGCAGGTATATCGAAGTTGAGATGTGATGGTTCATGATCACCACACATTGGTTAATTTGAATGAATTGGAAATTACAGTGTTTGATGTTATTATGGGAATGGATTGACTGGAATCTTGTTATGCTACGATGGATTTCTGGAAGAAAGTTGTTTGCTTTAACTTCCCTGGAGAGCTCGTTATCGAATTGAAAGGTGATGTTATCGCGCAAAAAGGGAAGTTTATTTCTTACCTTAAGGCTCGAAAGACGATCCCAAAAGGATGTTTCTACATTTGGTGTGGGTGCAAGATGCAGAGGTGAAGTCTCTAACCCTTCAGTTGATTTCGGTTATTAATGAATTTCCCGATGTGGTCCTTGACGAGCTCCCAAGTATCCCACCTGAGAGAGAGAGAGATCGAGTTTGCCGTTGATGTACCACCAGATACGCAACCAATATATATTCCTCCATACAGGATGGCTCCTACCTAGTTGAAGGAACTAAAAGATAAGTTGAAGGACCTTATTGATAAGGGCTTTATTTGACCTAGCACTTCCTCGTGGGGAGCCTTAGTGCTATTTGTTCCCAAGAATAATGGTTCGTTGAGGATGTGTATTTATTACCGACAGCTGAATAAGGTAACAATCAAGAACAAGTGTTTGCTTTCAAGGATTGATGATTTGTTCGACTAGTGGCAAGGCTCTATGTATTTTTCGAAGATCGACCTCAGATCTGGGTATCATCAGTTAAGGTCTTAAGGATCAAGGAAGAAGATGTTCTGAAGACAGCCAGATATGGTCATTATGAAGTTCTCGTTATGTCCTTTGGCCTAACCAACACACCAGTAGCTTTTATGGATACGATGAATTGAGTATTCAGGCCATTTTATATGTCTTTGTGATCGTGTTCATAGATTATATCCTAGTGTATTCCCGATATGAAGCAGAGCACGCGGAGCATCTGCAAATGGCTTTACGTATGCTTCAATATCACAAGTTGTACGCCAAATTTCCAAGTACAAGTTTTGGTTGAGCTCAATGGCTTTTCTTGGGCACATAGTATCAGTAGAAGGTATCAAAGTAGATAGTCAAAAGGTTAAAACGGTTAAGGATTGGCCAAGTCTTACAACCCCTACCGTGGTACACAACTTCTTGGGCTTGGCCTGTTACTACCGAAGGTTTGTGAAGAATTTTTCATCCATAGCTGCTCTATTAACAAAGTTGATACATAAGGCAGCAAAATTCCAGTGGATCATTGTCTATGAGAAGAGCTTCCAAGAGTTAAAGGACATGTTAACTTCAATATATTGTGATGCCTCTAAAGTGGGATTCGAAAGTGTTTTAATGCAACATGGGAAGGTCGTTGCTTATGCTTCGAGACAACTAAGAAAACACGAGCAGAATTACTCTCTCATGACTTAGAGCTGGCAGTTGTTGTATTTTCTTTGAAAATATGGCGTCACTATTTGTATGGGGTGCATGTTGACATATACACTAATCACTAGAGCTTGCAGTACATATTCAAGCAAAAAGAGTTGAGTTTAAGGCAGCGAAGATGGCTAGAGTTAACAAAGGATACTATGTTGATATTCTATACTAGCGTGGGAAGGCAAATGTTATGGCAAGCACATTAAGTTGCAAATCCATGGGCAGTCTACGACATATAAAGAAGCATAAATTGGAGATGGCCAAGGACTTATATCACGAACATAGGCTAAATAGGCTAAGCACCCCTTCTTGACCATACGTCGAGCCTTCATATAAGAGATAACACTACGGGTAGAATGACCAGGAGTCCCTCTCCACTCTAAACGAGGTAAACCCGGCAAGGCTAAGGTCACAGTCTTGGCATGACAGTCCAAGATAGCGTGATAAGGTAATAACCAGTCCATCCCTAATATGACATCGAAATCAACCATGTCCAGAAGAAGCAAATCTACACGAGTCTCAAAATCCCCAATCGCAACTACACATGAACAATGGACTCGATCTACCACAATAGATTCACCCACCGGTGTAGACACATAAACATGAGCACTTAAAGAATCACTAGGCATGACCAGATACGGTGCAAAATAAGATGACACATAGGAGTACGTAGATCCTAAATCAAATAAAACTGAAGCATCTCTGCTACAAACCAAAATAGTACCTGTGATAACTACATCGAAAGCCTCAGCCTCGAGCCTGGCTGGAAGAGCATAACATCGGGGCTGAGCCCTACCACCCTAAACTACATCTCTGGGATGGTCTACTGTTGGCTGGGCTCTACCTCTAGCAGCCTGAGCTCCACCTCTAAACCTCTACCTCCACCTCTAGCACCTCTACCCCCACCTCTAGCTGGCTGGACGGGCTGTGGAACATTTGGTACCTGAACCATGGCACGGGAACCCTGATGCTGAGAGCTGCTCGGTGCTCGAAGGCAAAACCTAGCAATGCAACCCATATAACCACAAGTGTAACAAGACCTCTTAATTGAGTAGCAACCTGTTACATCTTAATTGAGTTATACCAGTGTGTGTAGTTATCCTTTTGTTACCTAATATCACATGTATATGTGACTAAATGCTTATTTAAAATATGTGCAGCATGCTTAGTTTATTTCTTATTTTTCCTTGATCTGTATCAGCCTTAAATGTAGAATTCTTGCTGTAAATTATTGTATTCATCGGTTTCGAGCTGTGTGTTTACTTTTGGGACTACGAGGTAGTACCTCGGGAGATCCCCCTGCACATTTACATTTAATACTACTAGGCGGTACCTCGAGAGATCTCCTTGCATATTTACTTTGGGACTACGAGACGGTATCTCGGGAGATCTCCTGCTATTATCCCTATGTGCTGTGTTGCTATTTTTTGTGATTTTCTCTTGTTAAATTTCTAGTCTCTTATTACATTGATATTCTTCTACCTTATTTATTATATACCAGTAGGGCCCTAACCCGACCTCATCAATACTCGACCGAGGTTAGTTTTGGCACTTACTGGGTACCGTTGTGGTGTACTCATTTTACTCTTCTACACATGTTGTGTGTTGACTATAGATCCAGGTACTTCTTATCAGCCTTGATATTAGTGAGCTGTGAGATTGTGGAGACTTCATGGTATATCTTCCTGCATCCGCAAGCCTCGGAGTACCCCCTCTATTCCCTGTTATGTCGTTTACCTTTCCGTACTTTCTTAGACCCCAGTGTATAGAACAACAAGCACTACAGTCACACGGTAGTCCCAGCTACCAAATTTCCCGAACTACATTGACCTGATTCCTGTTCAGCCCAGGATATGTAGGAAACCTCTGAAGCAAAGGTTCGGTCAAATCTTTTTCAAAAAATGCTTCACACGGAGTATTCGGACGGGCAAAAATCGCTCGCTTTATCTTTGCGCGAAAACCCTTCGTGTCTTCGGGCAAAGAGGGGCAGCTGTAAGCACGTGATTTTTGCTTCACGAGCAATCACTCCAAAAGAAAATAAAAATAGTGACAAATGGTTTCGCTGTACAATTTTTCGATCTTTCCGTAACATGTGTTGTTGGTCATTTGTGGGTCTGTCCATTTTGCATCTAGTCATTATCAAACAAAAATACAAAAATGCCTGTCGTTAAAAGAAAATTCAAAAAAAATATATATGTATGTGTGCATCGTTCGTTCTAAGCTGTGATCTAACCATTTTTATTTTATTTTATTTTTATTTTTCATTTATGTGTGTTTATCGTTGTGGGTGCCACTCAATATGTGTGCAGGTTTATTTTTTTTTACATTGTTTTAGGAATTTTTGTTTAATTTGAAAAAAAAAAAAAAGAGGGGAAAAGGAAAATCTGATTTGGGCCCCGAAACAAGGCCCAAAACCAAAGTACTGATCCAGTCCAAGACGAGCCTGCCCAAACACGGACTCAAACGACGCCGTATCGGCGTCCCTACCAAAGCCGTTGATCTGATTCAAACGAACGGTCCAGATCAGGCTGTTCAACTCGCCTCAACGACGTCGTTTCAGGCAAGATGATCTAAGCCGTCCAACCCCATTGATCCAACGGATCCAGGCCCTCCTCTAAACCCGTCAACATGACCCGATCCAATCCCCTACCCGGTCTTAACCCACTATCATCTCCCGAACGACGTCGTCTCTCCTCAATGAGTAGATCCTGGCCCTTGATCTCAATTGATCCAATGGCCAGGATCTAAACCCTCAATACATATATAAACCTAACCCCTTACCCCCACGCCCCAAGCCACACCCCCCCTTCAGCCACTGTTCACCATCTTCCCCAGGACCCCTTTCCTCTCAAACCCTAGCAGCCTAGGTTTTCCCCCGTGAGCCCGGTAACCACAGTTCCGATGACCACCAAAATAACATCCCCGATGCACCCAACCATCCTGAACATGAATCCGTTAACCTTTCACCTCGAATCAACCCGTAGCTTCTCGAATCTTCCAACGAAGATTCGAGTAAAAACCAGATCTACACCGATTGACCCCAAACTCACACCACGGCCCCTCCTGACCTCCCTCACCCCCTGAATGGCTTAGGTTCCGTTCGAATCTGACTGGAATTGAACGGTTCCCAAATCGAACCTCAAGAGCCCTAGGATTCAGATCTATGGGTTTTTGTCCGAATCAGTGTCAGGATCAGGGCCTAGCAGACTTTTACCGAAGTGTTCTCAGTTGAGAACGCTTCGGTTAAAGTCCATTAGACCCCAAAATCACCTGGCCCGAGTTCGAGCATTGAGTCAGTCTTAGTTTCAGGTCCCGGAGGTATTTTTCCTTTTATTTTGTCATCTTAAACTCTATCTGTCATACATGTTCTGGTTTGTTTTGGTTTCTGACTCGTCTATCCCTGTGTGTACATTTTGAGTTTAAAGTTGATTTGTTTGTTGATTTTGTTGGTTGTTCGATGTATATTATAGTTCGCGTAGTCGTTTAAATAAGCATCGTCAACTAAATTCACTTGAAAGATTAGAAAATCAGGAGTTGCATTTCAGTATTGATTACTATGCCTGTTTCTTGTTGGTGTTACTTGTATCGGCATGACCAACTTGTACCCTTTAATTGGCACCCACGTTTGATTAAATTGGAATCATTGGTTTGAATTTAGGCTGAAAATTGATTGTTAACTGTGGAAAGCTAACAGATTCACCTGAAGGCAGCATTGAGTTTAAGTTAAGTAGTCAGTAGTTAGCTGAAATCAAAGAGGTTTATATACTAATTATTAAGAGTTATGGTAATACAGTGACATGCAAGGTTAAGGGTAGTTTTGGCATAAGACAAAGTCTGATTAGGGGGTTTAACTTAAGAATATGTCAAGTGTTAATTAAAATACTATTAACCTAATAACAATGGGGAACAAAACATAAGAGCATGGGTTCAAATGAATACTTTATTGCACCCATAATCCTTGATTAGAGCAATAGGACAAAGCATGGGGGGCTGATTAAGTTTACCGAGAAAGATGCCTTTAGGCATGGGGAGTTAAGGGGTATGGGCAGATTGCAACTGGCAGGATCCAGGCAGCTTGACTGCACTGGGTTGTTGGCTTATAAATAAGCTGTTGCAGAACTAAAAAACGGGGGCTGGACATTTTTCTTAGTCTTCAGAAAAGAAAAACAAGAAACATAAAGTCTCGGAATATTGTAACCAAACACTGTCTGAAAATTACATAAGAGTTTATGTTGGTTTAGCTGTCTTGGCCAATTACTGTTGTTTGCCTGTTTGAGCCACTTGTAGTTATTGAATTGCTGGGGTGTTTACATTGAATACTCTGCTGTCTCTGTTGGTTCCTACTCTGTTTCTGGGATTTGTTGTTTGTTGCTCGACTACTCGGGAGCTTCATCTTTGTTGGTTGATTTTGTTGCTGTGTTGTTGCTGTGTGTCTGCTGCTGCTGTATTCGTGCATACTACTCAACTGATCACTTTCTTTCTTCCTTTCCTTCCTATACCAGGTACACACCCAATACACTGTCAGATGTAGCTGGAAATTTGAGCATGAATGTAAATGAAAGACCTGAAGAATTTTGTTTATATACATAGTTTGCCCTTTTAAATATCATGTAATGTAGGAAATTTTATGCCTGTTTTGGATGTTGGAGATAGCCTTCAGGCCTGATAACTATCAATGAATGTTAGTTGAATGTTAGATTGTGTATATAGGATGGTGATAAGAGTATGCTTAAGGCAACAGGTTGTATCTCAGATTTAGTGCAATAGTGTAGTATAAGCATGTAATGCATGCCAAGCCTAAAATTCGTACACTAAATGAGTTCTTTCCTTTCCAGTAAATTGCTATATATAACTCTTAAAACCATGTCTTAAGATCAGGAACACAAATTCAGGGCCTCAACCTCACAAGGGTCGAGTTCAGGCCAAAACAGGCCAAGCCAGCCTGCTTCGAACAAGCAGTGGTCCAGGTCTGGCCAATCACACTGGGCTGGATTTGGGCCTGTGATTACTTGTTCGGACAGCCTCATTTCTGATTTTAGGCATTTCTGAATGTTGTTACAAACAACTTGCAAGCATGTAATTAATTAGGACTATCTACTGTTTTCAATTGATAAGGACAAACGCGATAAGAAACGTAGTTGCTATAGGATATCCTTTTAAAATAAGAACGAGATGAGCCTCGATGAAAATAAACAAAACGTGCAAATGCGGGGCCCTTGTTAAATGTATATTATTGAAGCATTTAGTTTCCAGGACGGGTTGCTTAGCAAATCTCACAACCCTCCTAAAATAACAACACGTTAGTCTCTTTAGGATACGCTTTAATAAACCTTACCTTCTTAAACTCGGGTGCACATTTATGTGACCCAAATCCAAATCTCGACGGATTCGAAATGTATTTCTAATCACGGGTACATTGATTGTGACGTGATCCGAGAGGCATATCCATGACGTCGCGAATTCCTTTTAAAAGTAGAACGAGACGAGCCTCGTCAAATAAAATATACACAGCTGCGAGGCCCTCTAACTGTATATACATTAAAACACTTAGAATTCGGGACAGGCCATTTAGCGAATTTTTCGGCCTTACCCAAAACAACAACACGCTAGTTGCTTTAGGCACGTCTTAATAATTTATTCTCCTTAATTCGGGTGCACATTCATGTGACCCAAATCCAAATCTCAACCGTGTCGAAACATGTCAACAACCATGGGTGCATTGATGTAACGTGGTTCGAGATATGTTTTCACAACGTTGCAATTCTTGATAAAAACAGTAAAATGATAAAAGTGGTTAAAAGTTAAATCTTGCACATAAGTTTACACTTGTATAAAATCAGATAATCAAGCCGAATATAACAGTTGAGCGACCGTGCTAGAACGACGGAACTCGGGAATGCCTAACACCTTCTCCCGGGTTAACAGAATTCCTTATCCGGATTTCTGGTACGCAGACTGTAATATAGAGTCATGCTTTTCTCGATTCGGGATTAAAATTGGTGACTTGGGACACCCTAAATCTCCCAAGTGGCGACTCTGAAATAAACAAATAAATCCCCTTTCGATTGTCCTTTAATTGGAAAAAAACTCCTTGTACCCTCTCGGGTGCGGAAAAAGGAGGTGTGACAGCTCTGGCGACTCTGCTGGGGACTAGTAACCCAGAACCAATGGTTCAGGGTTAAGTATTCGAGCTTAGAATAAATTGTTATTATTTGGCTTTATTTATTATCTGATTATTACATGTTTTTGAGACTAATGTGCTAAATGTTGATGTTACCGCTTTGATATTATTTGAACTGTATATAAACTGTGCCGGAACCTTTCTCTTCTTACCTCCGGGGATGTGCTCACTGGTTGAGACTCCCTATTCTGTTAGTGTCATACCCTAAGTAAAAGAGGCTCGGAAAGTTTCTAAGCCGGCTGGCCTTTTGGTTCCCGGAAAGGAGCTCCTTCCTCAACTCGAGTTGTCCGCTCGGGTACACTGTCTAGAACACCGACCCAGGTTTTGAGCATAGAATAACGTGACTTCATGCCGGATCCCTAGTAGGAACGCTTATTTGCATCATGTTGCATATGACTTAGGGGACTCAACACAGGGGTTGGGTCCGTCTAGGACTAGCAACCTGATATGAAAAGACCATTCTGATGCATCCTATTGTTTTCCGTGCATTTATTTGTCTCATACCCGCATGCTGACCGGTGTTTGAATATTTGGAATATTGTGAAAAAAAGGGAAATAACGGTTAGGAATTGATTGTTTATTGTTGAAAAAAAAGAGAAAAAAACAAATACTGTCAAAACTATGCCAAAATTTTGAAAAGTCGTTGTTCTGTCTTTCAAAAATAAAAATCAATAGAAATATAGAGTTTGTCTTGTCATAAAAATCAAAAAAAAAAAGAGATCTTATTTTTTTTTGTTTTTTTTTATGAAAATAATAATAATAATAAAAAAAAGTCTTGTGTTGTCTTTACTTTTATTATTTGTTGCAAATATATGTATATATATATATATATATATATATATGAAAAATTCAAAAGTTTTGCTTTACTTCAAAATGTATATATATCTTTATTTGTGGCAAAAGTATTCATCTTGCTAAAGGTCTAGAAAAGTCCTTTCAGGCTCCCAGTTTTCGAAACAAAAAATCCGAAATATTTTCCGTTATTGACTTCTTTAGAAAGTTTTTATATGTATATACGAAAATTCAAAAGTCACAAAAATCGCATATATTTTTGTTTTTATCAGGATAAGTGTCGTTTGTTAAAATCTTATTAATAAATGTGCAGAATGAGCACGATTCCGAATGAACCCTTTTCAATCATGAATAAAATTCCCCTCCAATTGCGGCTCTGGTGGAATGATTTGGGCAAAGAGGGGCATGACGAAATCAAGAAGTATCTGAAAGGCCTCACGAGTTTGTTGGATATCAGGCCACGAGGAGATATCATAAGGGCACTAGTCCCCCACTGGGATCCTGCGCACAATGTCTTCCGTTTCTCAGATTTTGAACTCACCCCAACTTTAGAAGAAATAGCAGGGTATATCGGCAGCACTGAGACTCCTTTGAGGCACAAATATCTGATTGCTCCAAGAGCTGTAGCAATACACCGGTTCCTGGACTCCTTAAAGATAGTCAGAACAATTCATAACCCTGACTTGGCAAAAGGTTTTTGCAGCATGAGTTTCGTATATCAAAGATATGGTCACATAGGAGGATTCGACAAGCCAGAAAACCAGTTGTGCAGCAAAGGTAATCGCCAAAAGTGGGAAGAAC
The DNA here is from genome assembly GCF_000393655.2 of Nicotiana sylvestris. NCBI lineage: Eukaryota > Viridiplantae > Streptophyta > Magnoliopsida > Solanales > Solanaceae > Nicotiana > Nicotiana sylvestris. Next base: position 89,763,684 of record NC_091067.1, read on the forward strand.
ATAGACGGATTGCTTTCATGATAGCTTTCTTAGGACTACTGGTATTCCCAAGAAAAGACGGGAATATTGACATAAAGATAGCAGGGGTCGTCAGTACGTTGCTCACACAGAGTGATAGTACGTTGGCGCCCATGATAGTATCTGATATATTCCGGGCACTCACTTCTTGCAAAGCCGGAGGAAGCTTTTTCGAGGGTTGCAATTTGTTGTTGCAAATGTGGATGACCGAACACCTATGTCACCGAGCCCAGTTTCTGAGCCATGGATCCGCTGGAAAGACCTGCATAGAGGAGTTCTATACCAGAGTTAATGAAACCTACCTACCAGAAGGAGTCACAGCATGGACCTCATATTTCCATACCCTCAACGCCAGTCAAATACAGTGGGCGCTAGGATGGTTACCGATCGACGAAGTCATATACATGCCAGCAGCCAGGCCCCATTTTCTCTTAATGGGACTTAAGAGCATTCAACCATACGCGCCGCATCGGGTTTTAAGGCAACTTGGGAGGTATCAGATAGTGCCGAAAGACGAGGATCTGAGCATCCAGGTAATCGAGATCAGTCCCGACGGCCAGTTTCCTGAAGCAAGGGTTCGTCAAATTTGGAGCCAATGTCAATACTTAGAAGCAAATACTTGTGTAATGAATCGGGCAAAAGGGGAAGTTTCGCCCGGGTATCAGGCCTGGTACAAAGGGGAGACATCATCTGGAAGACCGACCAAAAGACCTCACCTGCAAGAATTTGCCAAATCTTCACAAGAACAGTGGGGCTGGTTGGCCAAAGAGCAGGAATATCTTGTCAAAGCAGGCAAACTGAAACAACAAGTTCAGGATATGAAGTTTGAGTGCCAATTACAGTCTGCTGCCCACAAGGGAGAAAAGAACAAGTTAATCAGAGAAGGCGAGATCCTCAAAGCTCAGATCCGGAGAATGAAAAAAGAGGCTAATAGCCAGCTAGGAAGCCGGGCAGATAAAAGATTGATAGCAGGGTTAAAAGATCAGGTTGCGGAATGCCAGGAAGATTTGGAAAAAGCCAGGGCCAGCACAGCAAAATTGCGAACCAAGTGGGCAAAGGGTGCGATGGCTCGGAGGCAGCGCCTGCAACAAGTCATAAGGGAGTATGAACTGAGCATCGGGACATTAAGGGAAACGAATGCCTCTCTTCGAGAAAGGATCCTCAAGCAAACACGAAATGCCCAAGCCGACAGAAGGCAATATTACGATGCAATGACCAGAATGGAAAGGCAAATGGAGATGTTCCAGGATCAGCTTGCCAACAATGCGCAAACACTGGGATTGAAGAACCAACAGATAAGGCATTTGTTCACAGAAAGGGACAACATCCGGGGAAGGATTGATGAAATAGGGCATTACATCTACATGAAATGCTTGGCATATGAGCGAACACCTCGGAAGACCCTCCTTGTTTCCATCATGGGCTGCGTCCGCCGGATTATGAACGAGTTGAAGAGCTTGCAAAGAGACCTTACACCTAGAGCCGCGAAAAGGCCGGATGATGCCTCGCGGCCCCTTAAATTGGAGAATTAGTTTTGGTCAAGTCCTGTTTATTTGGCTTTGGTTGTTTTTCCATATGTTGTTTTCTTTTTCGTTAAACCGAGTTTAAAACCGTGGAGTCTGTACTATTGCTATTCCTTGCTTGATGTAATTTGTAATAGCAAAATTTTGAGAATGAATTCAATGATTTCACAAGAATTGTGTGTTTCTTTACTTTAAGGCAGAACTACGCCTGGTCTGATTCACGCGGGGACGTGATACGTAGGCAATCCCCATAAGATTCGACCGCTTTTAATAAATAAAAATAAAAATACAAAATAAAACACAGGGTTTCCCAAAGTACTTTAAAAAGGGATGAATGAGCAAACCGGGATGACGTATGTTGTTTGAGGCAAAGCATGTAGAAACGATTAACTGCCTAGGTGCATTGCATCCTCTATGTGTTATGATCAAATCTGTTAAGCTCTAACACTAACAAAGTTTGTTGTTGTCTGATACCAGACAGTTAGTTGTTAAAGAATTCTGGCAACACATTCATACCAAACCAGATCCAAAGGACCGGTAGCAACAAGCATGACTACTTCAGAGAATAGTAATGAGGAAGAAAGGCCGATGAGCCAGTTGCTAAAAGAGGCAATGGAAAAGATTGAAAGGATGGGACTAGAGATGCATGCAATGCAGCTAGCCCTGGCCAAAACGCAAAAGAGCCCTGAGACAGTGGGACACGTGCCGGAGTACCCTCACTCTGGCCCTTCCACAAGCCGCCCAAATCCCCTCTATCATCAAGAAAGAAGCCCTCATGACTCCCAAGCTCCACCACCCCATCAACCTCTCCCAACACCCAATATTCCCATTTTTGTGGGACCTGCATCAGCCCCTTTGCAGCGAACGACCAGTGAGCCATTGTTTCAGGCTCACGATACACAATACTATCCCCCTGAGCCTACATTCCACGCACCGGAACCACAGGCTTACAATCCCCATTTGGAAATACCGGCAGAGGTTGAGAAGCCGGTTAAGGCCCCTGAACAGGATGAAGTGTTAAGAAAGTTCAAAAGCCTGGAGCAGTCCTTCAGGAACTTGCACGGGTTGGGCAATCAAGTCAGCGTGGCATACAAAGATCTGTGCCCTTTCCCAGATGTCCAACTCCCGGCTGGGTTCAAGATGCCCAAGTTTGATTTATATGAAGGGCACGGTGATCCCATGGCACATTTGCGGGGATTCTGTAGCAAAATGAGAGGGGCAGGAGGCAAGGATGAGCTTTTGATAGCTTATTTCGGCCAAAGTCTGAGCGGATCTGCACTGGAATGGTATACCAGGCAGGATTTCAGCAGGTGGTACACGTGGGATGACCTGGCGCAGGCTTTTGCAGGTCATTTCCAGTACAATCTGGAGATAGTTCCTGACCGTCTCACGTTACTGAGAACTGGGAAGAAACCCGGGGAAAGTTTTCGCGAGTTCGGGTTCCGCTGGAGAGAACAAGCAGCTAGGGTCGATCCTCCCATGAGAGAGGGAGAGATGGTAGACTACTTTTTGCAGACATTGGATCCAACCTACTTTGGTCACTTGGTGACAACGGTTGGAAAATCTTTCAACGAGGTGGTCAAAATAGGGGTCATGATAGAAGAAGGTTTGAGGTCGGACAAGATCTTAAACTATTCGGCACTTAAGGCCACAACCCAGGCTATTCAAAGCGGCACGGGAGGTGCGTTAAGAAGAAAGAAAGAAGAGGTTGCCACGATCGAGGCAGGCAGTTGGTCCAGGGCTGGCAGGCCACACTACAACCAACCCAGGCCTCACAGGTCAAACTACCCATACAACCCACCACAAAATTTCTATCCACCTCGAGAACCACATTGTTCCGTACACCAAGCCCAGGTATACACTCAGCCTCCGGTTCGCCCACAATGGCGCGCACCGGCTCCCCAGAACATATATGCACCACCACAAAACACTTACCCTCCACCAAGGGCATATAGAAATCCTTCAGGGGCAGGTTTCCGGGGAAATCCAGATGCCAGAAATGACAGGTTGCGGAAGCAAAGAACCTTCACCGAACTGGGAGAAACCTACACCGCTGTGTTCCACAAGCTGCGGCAATTGGGTTTGGTTAGTCCTGTCCATACTCGGGAACCAAATCCCCCGCCTCAGAATTTGGATCGTTCAATCAGTTGTGAATACTGTTCAGGGATGCTCGGGCACGATACCGAGAAGTGCTGGAAGTTAAGGCATGCCATACAGGATCTTATTGACACCAATAAGATCGAGGTCCAGACACCGGAGGCTCCTAACATCAACCAAAACCCACTGCCAGCGCACCACGAAACTCACATGATTGAGTTGGTGTGTGAGGGAGGAGAATTAAGAAAACCCTCACAAACAGTGATGATGATCCAAGCTGCCCCAAAAGAAGTCTTAACCAGTGGAGGAACAAATGTACAGTCGCAGGGAGAAGGCGTCAAGCCGGTAGTAATATGGGGGAAGAGCCCGTCCGTCATAGCAAGCAAACCCGAGCCAAGCAAGTTGGTAATACCAGGGATCCTGCCCACACCGGCAGTCATGTTGAAAGGGGTATGTGGAGAACGGGTGACCATAAAGCCGGTGGTCCAACTGCCAATGCTTGACAGCAGGGCTGTGCCCTGGAAATATGAAAAAGCAGTGGTGACGTACCAAGGAAAACAGGTGGAAGAAGTCAGTTGTGAAGCGCAAGGGCTGACTCGATCAGGTCGATGCTTTGCTCCGGTGGAGTTAAGAAAAACCAACCCAGTGGCAACCAAGAAGCCAGTGTCAGAAGAAGAGGCTGAAGACTTCCTGAGGAAGATGAAAGTACAAGACTATTCTGTGGTTGAGCAGCTGAGAAAAACACCTGCCCAGATCTCACTATTGTCATTACTCCTCCATTCCGAGGAACATCGTCGGGCCCTGTTAAAGATATTGAACGAGGCCCATGTACCCAGTGAGATTTCTGTAAACCACCTGGAAACCATTGCTAGCAAGATTTTCGAGGTGAACAGAGTGACATTCTCCGATGATGACCTGCCGGTGGAAGGTACGGAGCATAACAAAGCTCTATACCTAGCTGTCAAATGTGAAGACTCGGTGGTAACCCGAGTATTGGTGGATAACGGCTCAAGCGCCAATATTTGTCCATTATCCACCCTGGACCAGTTAAAGATTGACCGTGGAAGAATCCGGGAGAATAGCATCTGTGTCCGGGGGTTTGACGGAAACGGAACAGCCACTGTGGGGGATGTTGTACTTGAATTAACCATTGGTCCGGTCCTATTTACCATGGAATTCCAGGTGTTGGACGCCACGGTATCTTACAACTTGCTGTTAGGACGACCTTGGATTCATGCAGCTAAAGCGGTGCCTTCCACCCTACATCAGACAGTGAAGTTCGAGTGGGAAAGACAAGAGGTCGTGTTGCACGGCGAGGATACAACATGCACCATGGGCGGAACCATTGTGCCTTTCATAGAGACCACTGATGACAAGGGTCCCTGGGTCTACCAGATTCTCGATACAGGGTCGGCCAACAAAATTTCTGAAGGAGAAATCATCCCGCACCCTAGGGTAGCTGCCGCAACAGTCATGATGATATCAGAAATGCTGGGTAATGGGTTTGTGCCGGGCAAAGGCCTGGGAGTTGAACTTCAAGGGATAGTCCAACCTGTCTCCCTTCCTAAGAATCTGGAAACTTTCGGGTTGGGGTTCAAACCAACCGCAGCAGACAGGAAGCAAGCGCGAAAAATGAAGAAGAGAGTTTGGTTTCTGCCTAAACCAGTGCCACGCCTCTCAAGGTCTTTTGTTAAAGCTAGTGCCAAGGGGTCAGCGATCCCAAAGATTCGAGGACCTTTGATCGGCATAAGTGAAGACCTGAATCAGAGTTTTGAGAGACTATTCGCGGATGTCAGTATGGTGGAAGCTGGAGAGGGTTCCAGCAGAGCAGAGATACAATTCGTGGGGCCTGAGGCCAAGACCAACAATTGGACGGTTACTCCTCTTCCTGTCCGAGGGGAGTCTTGGTAGTAGGCTTTGATTAATGTTTTGTTTGTTTGTTTGTTTGATCGGATTATTCAAGGGTGTAATCCCAATTTTACTTTCGTTTTGTAAAAGTGTGAACCCTTTTTATCCTGCAAATTTAATAAAGTTCTTTTCTTTTGTCCCATTTTAATTTCTTGTTTTGTTCTTTTTCTTTCTGAACAGTTCTCTTTTTACTGGTCCTAATGACATGGCATGCACAGCGGATCCTCGACCTAGTCTAATAAATCAATCTGAATCTGACTCAATGATGCAAGAGGTCGTTTGTGATAATGAATCCGAATGTGACGAAGGGGAAGCCTTCGAAGAAATAAACCGAGAACTGTGCCAATTTGAAGAGAAACCCAAGCCTAACCTAAATGACACTGAGGCTGTGAACCTAGGAGACGCTGATAACATCCAAGAGACCAAAATTAGCATCCACATTGAGCCGAATGTCAAAGCAGAATTGATCGAAACTCTCAGGGAATTCAAAGATGTTTTTGCATGGTCATATGATGATATGCCTGGATTGAGCACCAATTTAGTGGTTCACAAACTACCCACTGACCCGGCATACCCTCCGGTCAAGCAAAAACTAAGGAAATTTAAAACAGAAATGAGTGTAAAAATCAAAGAAGAAGTGATCAAGCAGTTGCAATCGAAGGTCATTCGGGTCACTCGATATCCCGAGTGGCTGGCCAATGTGGTACCAGTCCCAAAGAAGGATGGAAAAATCAGGGTGTGCGTCGACTACCGCAACCTCAACAAAGCAAGTCCCAAGGACAATTTCCCGTTACCCAACATTCATATCCTGATCGATAATTGCGCTGGGCGCGAGATCGGATCCTTTGTGGATTGCTATGCGGGTTATCATCAGATCCTAATGGACGAAGAGGATGCTGAGAAGACAGCGTTTATTACGCCATGGGGAACCTACTGCTATCGGGTAATGCCGTTCGGGTTAAAGAACGCCGGGGCAACGTACATGCGAGCAATGACTGCTGTGTTTCATGACATGATACACAAAGAAATAGAGGTGTACGTCGATGATGTGATCATCAAATCTTGGCGTCAGGAGGACCATGTGGCAGACCTAAGGAGATTTTTCCAAAGACTCCGGAGGTATGATATCAAGCTTAACCCGGCCAAATGCGCATTCGGGGTTCCATCAGGAAAGTTGCTAGGATTCATCGTCAGTCGACGGGGGATTGAGTTAGACCCATCCAAAATTGAATCCATCCGAGATTTGCCACCGCCAAGGAACAAAACAGAGGTAATGAGTTTGCTGGGTAGACTCAATTATATCAGCAGGTTCATCGCTCAACTCACAGCAACTTGTGAGCCCATATTTCGGCTGCTGAGAAAGGACGCTGCAGTAGGTTGGACAGCAGAGTGTCAGGAGGCCTTCGACCAAATCAAAGGGTATCTGTCTAATCCACCCGTATTGGTCCCGCCTAAGCCCGGGAAACCCCTAATCCTTTACCTGACGGTCTTGGAAAATTCATTTGGTTGTGTACTGGGGCAACATGATGACACAGGAAGGAAGGAGCAGGCCATCTACTATCTTAGCAAGAAATTCACAGTACATGAGGTCAAGTACACTCAACTCGAGAAAACATGCTGCGCCCTAACTTGGGTAGCTCAGAAGTTGAAGCACTACCTGTCTTCATACACTACTTATCTCATATCCCGTTTGGACCCGTTGAAGTATATCTTTCAGAAACCTATGCCCACGGGAAGGTTAGCAAAATGGCAAATTCTGCTCACAGAATTTGATATCATCTACGTGACGAGGACGGCCATGAAAGCCCAGGCACTGGCAGACCATTTGGCAGAGAATCCCGTTGATGAAAAATACGAGCCCTTAAGAACGTATTTTCCTGACGAAGAGGTGATGCATACGAATGAGTTGGAATTACCTGAGGAACCGGGTTGGAAGCTTTTCTTCGATGGAGCTGCGAACGCAAAAGGGGTTGGAATAGGAGCAGTACTCATTTCTGAAACAGGACGGCATTATCCTGTTACGGCTCAACTGCGCTTCTATTGCACCAACAATATGGCCGAATATGAGGCTTGCATTCTGGGTCTGCGCCTGGCTGCCGACATGGATGTCCAAGACGTCTTGGTCTTGGGAGACTCGGACCTCTTGGTACATCAAATTCAGGGTGAATGGGAAACACGAGATCTAAAGCTCATACCATACCGACAATGCTTGCATGATCTGAGCAAGCAATTTCGATCGGTGAAGTTCAAACACATCCCGAGAGTTCACAATGAGGTTGCGGATGCCTTGGCCACCTTGGCATCAATGCTGCACCACCCTGACAAAATGTATGTTGATCCTCTACACATCCAGGTCCGTGATCAGCACGCCTACTGCAACGCCATAGAAGAAGAAGCAGATGGCGAACCCTGGTTTCATGATATCAAGGAATACCTCAGGATGGGGATATATCCAGAACATACCTCTGGAGACCAAAAAAGAGCCCTCCGGCGTTTGTCGAATGGTTTCTTCCTCAGTGGGGGAATATTGTACAAAAGAACCCCGGATCTGGGATTGTTGAGATGCATAGACGCCAGGCAGGCAACAACGGTTATGGCAGAAGTACATGCTGGAGTTTGTGGGCCACACATGAGTGGATATGTATTGGCAAGAAAAATCCTTCGAACAGGGTGTTATTGGCTCACCATGGAACACGACTGTATCACTTTCGTGAGGAAATGCCATCAGTGCCAGATACATGGAGACTTGATTCATTCTCCGCCAACAGAGTTACATACGATGTCAGCACCCTGGCCGTTTGTAGCATGGGGCATGGATGTCATTGGGCCCATCGAGCCAGCAGCGTCCAACGGTCATAGGTTCATTCTAGTGACCATTGATTACTTCACCAAATGGGTTGAGGCTAAAACCTTCAAATCAGTAACTAAGAAGGCAGTGGTGGACTTTGTTCACTCCCATATCATCTGTAGATTTGGGATCCCAAAAGTGATCATCACGGATAACGGTGCGAATCTTAATAGCAGCTTGATGAGAGAGGTATGCCAACAATTTAAGATTACACACCGCAATTCCACCCCATATCGTCCCAAGGCGAATGGAGCAGTCGAAGCAGCCAATAAGAATATCAAGAAGATACTGCGAAAAATGGTGGAAGGGTCCAGACAATGGCACGAGAAATTACCCTTTGCTTTGTTGGGTTACCGCACTACCGTCCGGACTTCCATAGGCACAACTCCTTATTTGTTGGTGTATGGAACTGAGGCCGTGATACCAGCGGAGGTCGAAATTCCGTCCCTCCGAATTGTCGCTGAAGCCGGAATTGATGATGATGAATGGATCAAAGCTCGCTTGGAACAGTTGAGCCTGATAGATGAGAAAAGATTGGCAGCAGTGTGCCATGGTCAGCTGTACCAGAAGAGAATGGCAAGAGCGTATAATAAAAAGGTGCGCCCCAGGAAGTTTGAAGTAGGGCAGCAGGTATTGAAGAAGATCCTCCCACATCAGGTCGAGGCAAAAGGCAAATTCGCCCCAAATTGGCAAGGGCCTTATATCGTGACCAGAGTATTGTCCAACGGTGCTTTGTGTTTGACAGATGTCGAAGGTAGATGTGTCGACATGGCTATCAATTCAGATGCAGTCAAGAGATATTATGCGTAATTTCTTTAATTATGGCAATTTTTGGTTTATTTGTTTGTATTTGGCATTTGTTGAATAATGAGATGACGGAGGCAATTCTTTCTTCTATCCAAACACTTTTAACCCTCGCTTTCCCCTTTGAGCCTTAAGCAAATTCTTTCAATACCCCTCTTTTGGAATCACTAATGGGAAAGATATGAAAAAGAAAGAAAAGAAAAGAAAAGAAAAAAGACATGAAAAATAAAAAGAAGGAAAAGAAAAAGGAAGAAGATAAAATCACAAATGACAAAACCGTGGGAACTACGTTTGACCTGATTCCTCAAAGAGGATACGTAGGCGCCTCACGGCTCGGTCATAGTATGCATCATAGCAAATATAGGATGCATAATGTACATAGTGTGCATAATAGGCACAATGTGCGTAACGCACATAGCTCAACATAAGCATAAAAAATAAATTCCCCAAGCAAGAAAACTGGGGCAGAGGTTATGTTTTAAGTTCCAACAAAGGTTTGATTCCAAAAGTTGTAGCACATCACCCATCAGATTATTTTCATTTTTCATTAGCCTTTCTTTAACTCCACACCAGAACCAACATCAACATCCAAAAGACCTCCCGATCAATGTTCGAGAGATGCCAAATCCGGCAAATAAGGCCAAGAGTAATACACTGATCCCCAGCAAAGAAGAGGATCGTAAGACTAGGAATGAGTTGATAGTCAAAGGAATCCCCGGAAGAGAGGGTCGTATCTACAACACCCCGGATCCTCGAAAGAAATAAAATGAGAGAGCCTTATCGGTGAAAACCTTCACAGGCACCGAGAGGCGATGTAAGATGAGGGCTATGAAATGAGAGAGTCTTATTGGTGAAAACCTTCACAGGCACCATAAGGCGCCGGGAGATGAGAGAAAAGAGAGAGTCTCATTAGTGAAAACCCCTCGAAGGGCACTATGAGGCGACAAGACAGATCAGCAAAGCTACCACATTCGAAACGAAGTGAACACTCCTTTATCATCCCCAGCAGGTCAAACCATCGAGCAAATCAATCGATACAAATAGACTGGGTCGGAATCTATGGTGCACGCCATGATCACGGGGACCAGTTTTGTCCTCCAGATAAGTTCTGTGGATTGTCTCCTCCCACAAAATATTGGTTCAGAAAGTTTTTCTCTTTTCCATATCTTTATTTCTTTTCCTAAAATGTGTCTTTAAAGGATTTGTCAAAGCTTACTACCAGAAACCGAAGGGGAATTCATCCAATGCAGGATAATACAAACAGTCTTAAAGGCCGGCCCCAGGCAATGCAGGGATTGTGCTCGGAAATGTTGGAAGAAGTAAGCTCCAAAAGGGAGTGGTTTCGGGAGTTAGAAGCAGACTCCCACATCATGTGTTTTAAAAGAAAGCAGAAAAGGGGATAAATTGAAAACCAATCCCCAGCAGGCTAGAGACCCCCAACAGGCAACTTTGCCCGCCAACCAATTATGGGGACAAAGAGCAAGAAAAGGGGAAGAGAGAAAAATTGCTCGCCAGAAAGGCACCCTCTACCACCACGATTAAAACTGATTAAATCCTTTTGTCTGCTGCAAGAAAACAAAGGATTGATGATGGCAGCAAGATGCACCGCCATGGAAGTCACCAAAAACCGGGGCAGAAAAATTTTCTGCCGATTGTCGAAAATTTTCTCGGAAGAACGGGGAAACAATTTTAATACTTTTAAGTTCAAGGTCGCCCACCAGTATAATGCGGGAATACATTTAAGTTCTAGGTCGCCCACCAGTATAATGCGGGAATACATTTAAGTTCTAGGTCGCCCACCAGTATAATGCGGGAATACATTTAAGTTCTAGGTCGCCCACCAGTATAATGCGGGAATACATTTAAGTTCTAGGTCGCCCACCAGTATAATGCGGGAATACATTTAAGTTCTAGGTCGCCCACCAGTATAATGCGGGAATACTTTTAAGTTCTAGGTCGCCCACCAGTATAATGCGGGAATACATTTAAGTTCTAGGTCGCCCACCAGTATAATGCGGGAATACATTTAAGTTCTAGGTCGCCCACCAGTATAATGCGGGAATACATTTAAGTTCTAGGTCGCCCACCAGTATAATGCGGGAATACATTTAAGTTCTAGGTCGCCCACCAGTATAATGCGGGAATACTTTTAAGTTCTAGGTCGCCCACCAGTATAATGCGGGAATACATTTAAGTTCTAGGTCGCCCACCAGTATAATGCGGGAATACATTTAAGTTCTAGGTCGCCCACCAGTATAATGCGGGAATACATTTAAGTTCTAGGTCGCCCACCAGTATAATGCGGGAATACATTTAAGTTCTAGGTCGCCCACCAGTATAATGCGGGAATACATTTAAGTTCTAGGTCGCCCACCAGTATAATGCGGGAATACATTTAAGTTCTAGGTCGCCCACCAGTATAATGCGGGAATACATTTAAGTTCTAGGTCGCCCACCAGTATAATGCGGGAATACATTTAAGTTCTAGGTCGCCCACCAGTATAATGCGGGAATACATTTAAGTTCTAGGTCGCCCACCAGTATAATGCGGGAATACATTTAAGTTCTAGGTTGCCCACCAGTATAATGCAGGAATACTTTTAAGTTCTAGGTCGCCCACCAGTATAATGCGGGAAAACATTTAAGTTCTAGGTCGCCCACCAGTATAATGCGGGAATACATTTAAGTTCTAGGTCGCCCACCAGTATAATGCGGGAATACATTTAAGTTCTAGGTCGCCCACCAGTATAATGCGGGAATACATTTAAGTTCTACGTCGCCCACCAGTATAATGCGGGAATACATTTAAGTTCTAGGTCGCCCACCAGTATAATGCGGGAATACATTTAAGTTCTAGGTCGCCCACCAGTATAATGCGGGAATACATTTAAGTTCTAGGTCGCCCACCAGTATAATGCGGGAATACATTTAAGTTCTAGGTCGCCCACCATTATAATGCGGGAATACATTTAAGTTCTAGGTCGCCCACCAGTATAATGCGGGAATACATTTAAGTTCTAGGTCGCCCACCAGTATAATGCGGGAATACATTTAAGTTCTAGGTCGCCCACCAGTATAATGCGGGAATACATTTAAGTTCTAGGTCGCCCACCAGTATAATGCGGGAATACTTTTAAGTTCTAGGTCGCCCACCAGTATAATGCGGGAATACATTTAAGTTCTAGGTCGCCCACCAGTATAATGCGGGAATACATTTAAGTTCTAGGTCGCCCACCAGTATAATGCGGGAATACATTTAAGTTCTAGGTCGCCCACCAGTATAATGCGGGAATACATTTAAGTTCTAGGTCGCCCACCAGTATAATGCGGGAATACATTTAAGTTCTAGGTCGCCCACCAGTATAATGCGGGAATACATTTAAGTTCTAGGTCGCCCACCAGTATAATGCAGGAATACTTTTAAGTTCTAGGTCGCCCACCAGTATAATGCGGGAATACATTTAAGTTCTAGGTCGCCCACCAGTATAATGTGGGAATACATTTAAGTTCTAGGTCGCCCACCAGTATAATGCGGGAATACATTTAAGTTCTAGGTCGCCCACCAGTATAATGCGGGAATACATTTAAGTTCTAGGTCGCCCACCAGTATAATGCGGGAATACATTTAAGTTCTAGGTCGCCCACCAGTATAATGCGAGAATACATTTAAGTTCTAGGTCGCCCACCAGTATAATGCGGGAATACATTTAAGTTCTAGGTCGCCCACCAGTATAATGCGGGAATACATTTAAGTTCTAGGTCGCCCACCAGTATAATGCTGGAATACATTTAAGTTCTAGGTCGCCCACCAGTATAATGCGGGAATACATTTAAGTTCTAGGTCGCCCACCAGTATAATGCGGGAATACATTTAAGTTCTAGGTCGCCCACCAGTATAATGCGGGAATACATTTAAGTTCTAGGTCGCCCACCAGTATAATGCGGGAATACATTTAAGTTCTAGGTCGCCCACCAGTATAATGCGGGAATACATTTAAGTTCTAGGTCGCCCACCAGTATAATGCGGGAATACATTTAAGTTCTAGGTCGCCCACCAATATAATGCGGGAATACATTTAAGTTCTAGGTCGCCCACCAGTATAATGCGGGAATACATTCAGCTCTAGATTTTGGAATCAGTCACCCCACCTGAAGACAGAAGGTTACAACAGAGATCCCCAAACGGGAAACAATAAAATCCCCAGCACCAAGAAGCAGACAACTGCAAAAGCAAGCGCACATTCAAAGGGAAGAAGGAACGCGTCTCAAAAGAAGTAGTTTGGGAACGTTGTAGCATGCCCAGTATAACAATTCTGATGAAAAGCCATACCACTGAAGAAACCATTGGAAGATCTAAAGAAGAAAGCCGTGTCCCCAGCAAATCAAGCAAAGTGATGAGAACTGACATTCAGAAAAGGTGAAGGACCAGCATCATCTCCAAGTTCACAAAATAAAGGCGTCGGAGGAAAGCATTAGCCGACAAGAAAGCAAGGCAACAAGAGCAAGTTGAAGATGGATGAAGTTTCAGGATCCTCAGTTTAACTTAGCTTCTTGTTTTCCTTTTAGAGCAATGTAATAGGGAGATCGGTTGAGCAGTAGCATCCTACAGCAACATACAACAGCGCACAACAACAGCAAACACTACAGTCACACGGTAGTCCCAGCTACCAAAATTTCCCGAACTACATTGACCTGATTCCTGTTCAGCCCAGGATATGTAGGAAACCTCTGAAGCAAAGGTTCGGTCAAATCTTTTTCAAAAAATGCTTCACACGGAGTATTCGGACGGGCAAAAATCGCTCGCTTTATCTTTGCGCGAAAACCCTTCGTGTCTTCGGGCAAAGAGGGGCAGCTGTAAGCACGTGATTTTTGCTTCACGAGCAATCACTCCAAAAGAAAATAAAAATAGTGACAAATGGTTTCGCTGTACAATTTTTCGATCTTTCCGTAACATGTGTTGTTGGTCATTTGTGGGTCTGTCCATTTTGCATCTAGTCATTATCAAACAAAAATACAAAAATGCCTGTCGTTAAAAGAAAATTCAAAAAAAATATATATGTATGTGTGCATCGTTCGTTCTAAGCTGTGATCTAACCATTTTTATTTTATTTTATTTTTATTTTTCATTTATGTGTGTTTATCGTTGTGGGTGCCACTCAATATGTGTGCAGGTTTATTTTTTTTACATTGTTTTAGGAATTTTTGTTTAATTTGAAAAAAAAAAAAGAGGGGAAAAGGAAAATCTGATTTGGGCCCCGAAACAAGGCCCAAAACCAAAGTACTGATCCAGTCCAAGACGAGCCTGCCCAAACACGGACTCAAACGACGCCGTATCGGCGTCCCTACCAAAGCCGTTGATCTGATTCAAACGAACGGTCCAGATCAGGCTGTTCAACTCGCCTCAACGACGTCGTTTCAGGCAAGATGATCTAAGCCGTCCAACCCCATTGATCCAACGGATCCAGGCCCTCCTCTAAACCCGTCAACATGACCCGATCCAATCCCCTACCCGGTCTTAACCCACTATCATCTCCCGAACGACGTCGTCTCTCCTCAATGAGTAGATCCTGGCCCTTGATCTCAATTGATCCAATGGCCAGGATCTAAACCCTCAATACATATATAAACCTAACCCCTTACCCCCACGCCCCAAGCCACACCCCCCCTTCAGCCACTGTTCACCATCTTCCCCAGGACCCCTTTCCTCTCAAACCCTAGCAGCCTAGGTTTTCCCCCGTGAGCCCGGTAACCACAGTTCCGATGACCACCAAAATAACATCCCCGATGCACCCAACCATCCTGAACATGAATCCGTTAACCTTTCACCTCGAATCAACCCGTAGCTTCTCGAATCTTCCAACGAAGATTCGAGTAAAAACCAGATCTACACCGATTGACCCCAAACTCACACCACGGCCCCTCCTGACCTCCCTCACCCCCTGAATGGCTTAGGTTCCGTTCGAATCTGACTGGAATTGAACGGTTCCCAAATCGAACCTCAAGAGCCCTAGGATTCAGATCTATGGGTTTTTGTCCGAATCAGTGTCAGGATCAGGGCCTAGCAGACTTTTACCGAAGTGTTCTCAGTTGAGAACGCTTCGGTTAAAGTCCATTAGACCCCAAAATCACCTGGCCCGAGTTCGAGCATTGAGTCAGTCTTAGTTTCAGGTCCCGGAGGTATTTTTCCTTTTATTTTGTCATCTTAAACTCTATCTGTCATACATGTTCTGGTTTGTTTTGGTTTCTGACTCGTCTATCCCTGTGTGTACATTTTGAGTTTAAAGTTGATTTGTTTGTTGATTTTGTTGGTTGTTCGATGTATATTATAGTTCGCGTAGTCGTTTAAATAAGCATCGTCAACTAAATTCACTTGAAAGATTAGAAAATCAGGAGTTGCATTTCAGTATTGATTACTATGCCTGTTTCTTGTTGGTGTTACTTGTATCGGCATGACCAACTTGTACCCTTTAATTGGCACCCACGTTTGATTAAATTGGAATCATTGGTTTGAATTTAGGCTGAAAATTGATTGTTAACTGTGGAAAGCTAACAGATTCACCTGAAGGCAGCATTGAGTTTAAGTTAAGTAGTCAGTAGTTAGCTGAAATCAAAGAGGTTTATATACTAATTATTAAGAGTTATGGTAATACAGTGACATGCAAGGTTAAGGGTAGTTTTGGCATAAGACAAAGTCTGATTAGGGGGTTTAACTTAAGAATATGTCAAGTGTTAATTAAAATACTATTAACCTAATAACAATGGGGAACAAAACATAAGAGCATGGGTTCAAATGAATACTTTATTGCACCCATAATCCTTGATTAGAGCAATAGGACAAAGCATGGGGGGCTGATTAAGTTTACCGAGAAAGATGCCTTTAGGCATGGGGAGTTAAGGGGTATGGGCAGATTGCAACTGGCAGGATCCAGGCAGCTTGACTGCACTGGGTTGTTGGCTTATAAATAAGCTGTTGCAGAACTAAAAAACGGGGGCTGGACATTTTTCTTAGTCTTCAGAAAAGAAAAACAAGAAACATAAAGTCTCGGAATATTGTAACCAAACACTGTCTGAAAATTACATAAGAGTTTATGTTGGTTTAGCTGTCTTGGCCAATTACTGTTGTTTGCTTGTTTGAGCCACTTGTAGTTATTGAATTGCTGGGGTGTTTACATTGAATACTCTGCTGTCTCTGTTGGTTCCTACTCTGTTTCTGGGATTTGTTGTTTGTTGCTCGACTACTCGGGAGCTTCATCTTTGTTGGTTGATTTTGTTGCTGTGTTGTTGCTGTGTGTCTGCTGCTGCTGTATTCGTGCATACTACTCAACTGATCACTTTCTTTCTTCCTTTCCTTCCTATACCAGGTACACACCCAATACACTGTCAGATGTAGCTGGAAATTTGAGCATGAATGTAAATGAAAGACCTGAAGAATTTTGTTTATATACATAGTTTGCCCTTTTAAATATCATGTAATGTAGGAAATTTTATGCCTGTTTTGGATGTTGGAGATAGCCTTCAGGCCTGATAACTATCAATGAATGTTAGTTGAATGTTAGATTGTGTATATAGGATGGTGATAAGAGTATGCTTAAGGCAACAGGTTGTATCTCAGATTTAGTGCAATAGTGTAGTATAAGCATGTAATGCATGCCAAGCCTAAAATTCGTACACTAAATGAGTTCTTTCCTTTCCAGTAAATTGCTATATATAACTCTTAAAACCATGTCTTAAGATCAGGAACACAAATTCAGGGCCTCAACCTCACAAGGGTCGAGTTCAGGCCAAAACAGGCCAAGCCAGCCTGCTTCGAACAAGCAGTGGTCCAGGTCTGGCCAATCACACTGGGCTGGATTTGGGCCTGTGATTACTTGTTCGGACAGCCTCGTTTCTGATTTTAGGCATTTCTGAATGTTGTTACAAACAACTTGCAAGCATGTAATTAATTAGGACTATCTACTGTTTTCAATTGATAAGGACAAACGCGATAAGAAACGTAGTTGCTATAGGATATCCTTTTAAAATAAGAACGAGATGAGCCTCGATGAAAATAAACAAAACGTGCAAATGCGGGGCCCTTGTTAAATGTATATTATTGAAGCATTTAGTTTCCAGGACGGGTTGCTTAGCAAATCTCACAACCCTCCTAAAATAACAACACGTTAGTCTCTTTAGGATACGCTTTAATAAACCTTACCTTCTTAAACTCGGGTGCACATTTATGTGACCCAAATCCAAATCTCGACGGATTCGAAATGTATTTCTAATCACGGGTACATTGATTGTGACGTGATCCGAGAGGCATATCCATGACGTCGCGAATTCCTTTTAAAAGTAGAACGAGACGAGCCTCGTCAAATAAAATATACACAGCTGCGAGGCCCTCTAACTGTATATACATTAAAACACTTAGAATTAGGGACAGGCCATTTAGCGAATTTTTCGGCCTTACCCAAAACAACAACATGCTAGTTGTTTTAGGCACGTCTTAATAATTTATTCTCCTTAATTCGGGTGCACATTCATGTGACCCAAATCCAAATCTCAACCGTGTCGAAACATGTCAACAACCATGGGTGCATTGATGTAACGTGGTTCGAGATATGTTTTCACAACGTTGCAATTCTTGATAAAAACAGTAAAATGATAAAAGCGGTTAAAAGTTAAATCTTGCACATAAGTTTACACTTGTATAAAATCAGATAATCAAGCCGAATATAACACTTGAGCGACCATGCTAGAACCACGGAACTCGGGAATGCCTAACACCTTCTCCCGGGTTAACAGAATTCCTTATCCGGATTTCTGGTACGCAGACTGTAATATAGAGTCATGCTTTTCTCGATTCGGGATTAAAATTGGTGACTTGGGACACCCTAAATCTCCCAAGTGGCGACTCTGAAATAAACAAATAAATCCCCTTTCGATTGTCCTTTAATTGGAAAAAAACTCCTTGTACCCTCTCGGGTGCGGAAAAAGGAGGTGTGACAGTCATGACATTAATTTAGAAGAGATGACCAATTTTGGAGTTTTGAGTGAACAACCTCCCCCGTGAACCAACATGAAACTCTAAATGAGGCTGGTACTCAGGTTTTGGGGTCAACACCACCACCCCCGGAGCAGCATAGAGAAACTAATCTACCCTTTATCCTCCTCCAGCTGTCTATGATCAGGATTTAGATATGAGGAGTGCAGTACAATTATCGACGTGATTAGTGGCTTCTCAAGCCCAATGTTAGGCCCCTGCCACCTCATATAGAGCAGTCAGTACAAGAGTTCGGGATTTCATTAATTTGGACCCCCTAGTATATACAGGAACTGATCCAAATGAAGATCCTTAGATTAGACCAAATGCAACGGGCTTTACGAGTTATGCATTCCACTGATAGTGAGTATGTAGAGCTTGCTTCTTACAGATTGGGGGATATAGCTGTTGTCTGTTATGAGACTTGGGACCAATCTAGGGGATCTCTAGCCCTAGTAGTAGGATGGTGGGAATTTTCTGACGCACTCTTGCAGTAGTATCTGTTCGTCGAGCTATACCGAGCAAGACAAGATAGATTCTTACGATTGAAACAAGGTAATATGAGTGGTCGGGAGTATAGCATGCAATTTAACTCTTTAGCTAGGTATGCTTCTTCAGTGGTGGATGAGATGAGAAATCGGGTGAATCAATTTTTTGGTGTTTTGGGACCACATCTGAGAAACGAATGTACTACAACTTTTTTGAACCCGATTATGGATATTGCTCGTATTCAGGCCTATATGTAGAACTTGGGAGATAGTAAAATGAAACAACATGGGCCGCTCGAGAGCATTTTCGGGGCCAACATAAGAGAGCATGGTCTACAGGTGATGCGGGAGAGTCATAAGGTGAATTTAGATCTCAGCTTCCGTAGCATCCATCTCATCCGGTGGCTAGTGCGACCTCACAGTTCCAGGGGCAGTGCTGCGGTTAGACCACCTACTTCAGTCATGGTCAAAATCTCTGAGGATAGAGCTTATAGTATAGTAGAGACCTTAGTAAGATGAACCCCCCTCCCCCCTCCTCCCCCGTGTCACATTGTGTCCGATATGGTAGAAATTATTTTGGTCATTGCTGCCAGGGTTCAGGCTTATATTATTCTTGTAGGTAGCCTGATCACATCATATGTTTTTGCCTAGTGAAGAATATGGGTCACGTGATACCACCAATGGAAGCAGGTTCGTCATCGAGATCACATCTACGTGAGCAAGCTATGCATCCACCGATGGGAAGGGGTAGAGGTAGAGGCAGGGTGACTAGCTCAGGCGGACAATAGAACCACATTTATACATTATCAGGACGATAGAACCTAGAATCATCAACAGATGTAGTCATGAGTATACTATTTGTATTGTCCGTTAATGTGTATGCTTTGATATATCTAGGTTCTACCTTGTCGTACATTACTTCATTTATTACTCGTAAATGTGATAAAGTACCTAAATTGTTATGATAACCATTTGAAGTGTCCACGTCCGTGGGTTAATCGATGGTAGTTAGGCAGGTATATCGAAGTTGAGATGTGATGGTTCATGATCACCATACATTGGTTAATTTGAATGAATTGGAAATGACAGTGTTTGATGTTATTATGGGAATGGATTGACTGGAATCTTGTTATGCTACGATGGATTTCTGGAAGAAAGTTGTTTGCTTTAACTTCCCTGGAGAGCTCATTATCGAATTGAAAGGTGATGTTATCGCGCAAAAAGGGAAGTTTATTTCTTACCTTAAGGCTCGAAAGACGATCCCAAAAGGATGTTTCTACATTTGGTGTGGGTGCAAGATGCAGAGGTGAAGCCTCTAACCCTTCAGTTGATTTCGGTTATTAATGAATTTCCCGATGTGGTCCTTGATGAGCTCCCAGGTATCCCACCTGAGAGAGAGAGAGATCGAGTTTGCCGTTGATGTACCACCAGATACGCAACCAATATATATTCCTCCATACAGGATGGCTCCTACCTAGTTGAAGGAACTAAAAGATAAGTTGAAGGACCTTATTGATAAGGGCTTTATTTGACCTAGCACTTCCTCGTGGGGAGACTTAGTGCTATTTATTCCCAAGAATAATGGTTCGTTGAGGATGTGTATTTATTACCGACAGCTGAATAAGGTAACAATCAAGAACAAGTGTTTGCTTTCAAGGATTGATGATTTGTTCGACTAGTGGCAAGGCTCTATGTATTTTTCGAAGATCGACCTCAGATATGGGTATCATCAGTTAAGGTCTTAAGGATCAAGGAAGAAGATGTTCTGAAGACAGCCAGATATGGTCATTATGAAGTTCTCGTTATGTCCTTTGGCCTAACCAACACACCAGTAGCTTTTATGGATACGATGAATTGAGTATTCAGGCCATTTTATATGTCTTTGTGATCGTGTTCATAGATTATATCCTAGTGTATTTCCGATATGAAGCAGCGCACGCGGAGCATCTGCAAATGGCTTTACGTATGCTTTAATATCACAAGTTGTACGCCAAATTTCCAAGTACAAGTTTTGGTTGAGCTCAATGGCTTTTCTTGGGCACATAGTATCAGTAGAAGGTATCAAAGTAGATAGTCAAAATGTTGAAGCGGTTAAGGATTGGCCAAGTCTTACAACCCCTACCGTGGTACACAACTTCTTGGGCTTGGCCTGTTACTACCGAAGGTTTGTGAAGAATTTTTCATCCATAACTGCTCTATTAACAAAGTTGATACATAAGGCAGCAAAATTCCAGTGGATCATTGTCTATGAGAAGAGCTTCCAAGAGTTAAAGGACATGTTAACTTCATTATATTGTGATGCCTCTAAAGTGGGATTCGAAAGTGTTTTAATGCAACATGGGAAGGTCGTTGCTTATGCTTCGAGACAACTAAGAAAACACAAGCAGAATTACCCCCTCATGACTTAGAGCTGGCAGTTGTTGTATTTTCTTTGAAAATATGGCGTCACTATTTGTATGGGGTGCATGTTGACATATACACTAATCACTAGAGCTTGCAGTACATATTCAAGCAAAAAGAGTTGAGTTTAAGGCAACGAAGATGGCTAGAGTTAACAAAGGATACGATGTTGATATTCTATACTAGCGTGGGAAGGCAAACGTTATGGCAAGCATATTAAGTTGCAAATCCATGGGCAGTCTACGACATATAAAGAAGCATAAATTGGAGATGGCCAAGGACTTATATCACGAACATAGGCCAAATAGGCTAAGCACCCCTTCTTGACCATACATCGAGCCTTCATATAAGAGATAACACTACGGGTAGAATGACCAGGAGTCCCTCTCCACTCTAAACGAGGTAAACCCGGCAAGGCTAAGGTCACAGTCTTGGCATGACAATCCAAGATAGCGTGATAAGGTAATAACCAGTCCATCCCTAATATGACATCGAAATCAACCATGTCCAGAAGAAGCAATCTACACGAGTCTCAAAATCCCCAATCGCAACTACACATGAACAATGGACTCGATCTACCACAATAGAGTCACCCACCGGTGTAGACACATAAACATGAGCACTTAAAGAATCACTAGGCATGACCAGATACGGTGCAAAATAAGATGACACATAGGAGTACGTAGATCCTAAATCAAATAAAACTGAAGCATCTCTGCTACAAACCAAAATAGTACCTGTGATAACTACATCGAAAGCCTCAGCCTCGAGCCTGGCTGGAAGAGCATAACATCGGGGCTGAGCCCTACCACCCTAAACTACATCTCTGGGATGGTCTACTGTTGGCTGGGCTCTACCTCTAGCAGCCTGAGCTCCACCTCTAACACCTCTACCTCCACCTCTAGCACCTCTACCCCCACCTCTAGCTGGTTGGACGGGCTGTGGAACATTT
Organism: Nicotiana sylvestris; assembly: GCF_000393655.2. Lineage (NCBI taxonomy): Eukaryota > Viridiplantae > Streptophyta > Magnoliopsida > Solanales > Solanaceae > Nicotiana > Nicotiana sylvestris. The sequence goes on from NC_091067.1 coordinate 89,785,744, forward strand.
GGTACCTGAACCATGGCACGGGAACCCTGATGCTGAGAGCTACTCGGTGCTCGAAGGCAAAACCTAGCAATGCGACCCATATAACCACAAGTGTAACAAGACCTCGGCTACTGAGACTGCTGACCCTGACGACCTGAATGACCACCCCAAAAACTTTGAAGTGGTGGTGCACTGACAGGGGCTAGTGGTGCACTGTAGGACGGCTAATCAAAATACTACGTATGGGGACCACAACCACCTGAAGCACTGTAAGAAACCTGAAGTGCTGACTGAAAAGGCCTAGAGTATGGCCTCTACCATACAAATCTCTGCCTCCATACGAGGTACCACTGAATCGGCCTGAATGACGAGGCCTCTTGTCAGACCCCTGACCACCTCCTTGCGACAGCACCATCTCCACTCTCCTGGCCACAATGGCTGCCTCCTAGAAAGAAATCTCACTCCCTGTCTCCCTAGCCATCTAAAGACGAATCGGCTGAATAAGTCCCTCAATGAACCTCTTCACCCTCTCTCTCTCTCTCGGTGGGAAGTATGATAAGAGCATGACGAGCCAAGTTGATGTATCTCATCTCACACTGGGTAACAGTCATAGAACCTTGATAGAGATGCTTAGACTACCTCTGATAGATCTCTCTCTGAGTAATAGGGAGAAACTTCTCTAGAAATAATTGAGTAAACTGCTCCCAAGTCAAAGCTGGTGATCCGGCTGGTCTAGCCAAGCAATAATCTCTCCACCAAGTCTTGGTGGATCCTGACAAGCGAAAAATAACAAAATTGACCCCATTGGTCTCAACTATCCTCATGTTCCTGAGAACCTCATGATAACTGTCTAGATAATCCTGGGGATCCTCGGAAGATGCACCACTGAAAGTAATAGTGAAGAGCTTGGTGAACCTGTCCAACCCTCACAAAGCATCGGTAGACATAGCTGCTCCATCACCGGTCAGAGCTACCATACCCGGCTGAATTGCTCCAACTGGCTGGACTGCTAGAGTCTAAAACTGGGGAGCTACCTACTCTGGAGTGTGAGTAGGAGGAGTCTGGGCTCCTCCTCTAGCCTGAGAGACGGCTGGTGCTACAGGAAGCAAGTCTGCCCGGGTGACACTCTCCGTAAGGCCCACTAGACAGTCCAGAGCATCCTGGAGTACGGGGGTAGCAATAAACCCCTCTAGGACATGAGCTAGGCCCACTAGAACTGTCTAGGCCGGAACCTCATCAACAAAGTCAACCTAAGGCTCCGCCGCTGGTGCTGCTGCTCTAGGCTGAGATCTGCCCCTACTTCGGCCTCTAGCACGGCCTCGGCCTCGCCCTCTTCCCCTCGTGGGAGCTGCTGTTCAGTGAATGAGAAAGTTCGTGTTCTCGCCATCTGTGAAAGAACATAGTAGAAATTCAATTAGCATTGAGAAACCAAACCGCACGATAGGAGAGAATAAATGTGAAGTTTTTCCTAACTTTGTAGCCTCTAGGGGATAAATACAGACGTCTTCGTACCGATCCCTCAAACTCTACTAAGCTTGTTTGTGAATTGTGAGACCCATGTAACCTAGAGCTCTGATATCAACTTATCACGACCCAGATTTCTACCTTCAGGAGTCGTGATGGCGCCTACTGATGTGATCTAGGGAAGCCAATTATTGAACAAATTACCTTTATCCATTTATATACCATTTGAGCATTTATAAAGCAATAATATGAGAAAACAGCAGAAATTTCATTAAGCGGGAGAAATGTAGTAAAATATCTGAAATATAAATCTAATACAACTGTTTAAGCCTTAATCACCTAGAACTGGTGTCACAGTACCATAGGCAATCTAAGAGTGCTAAATACAAAGTCTGAAAATAAAGCTACGCTGTTTCCGAATCAAAGAAATGAAACAAGAAATAAAGGATAGAGGAGACGCTAGGGACTGCGGACGCCTGCAGGTCTACCTTGGATCTCCGCGTGGACTAAAGTAGCCACCCAATCTACGGTCCAAAAGCTGCTCCGGGATCTGCACATAGTGCAAAGTGTAGTATCAGTACAACCGACCCATGTGCCGGTAAGTGCCTAGCCTAACCTCGACAAAGTAGTGATGAGGCTAGGACCAGACTACCAAACAATCCGTGTAATTCAACTATATACAGCGGAAAAGAAGAACAGAAATAAACAATCAAATATGGGAGAGGTAACATGTTGCGGGGGAGCTATCAATTTAGAATAGAAAGAAAATAAGTGCACGGCATTACCCTTCGTGCTTTTACTCTCGTCCTGACCGAAGCAATCAAGTAATGAAAATGTGCACGACATCACCCTTCGTGCTTTTACTCTCGTAATCACCAAAGCAATCAAGTAATGAAAATGTGCACGCATCACCTTTCGTGCTTTTACTCTCGTCCTCACCATATAATCAATATAATCAGCATGGAATGGTACATCGTGCGGCATGACATCACCCTTTGTGCTTTACACTCTTTCCTCACAAATCATACACGGCATCACCCTTCATGCTTTAACACTCTCTCACCAAAATAATACATGCCATCACCCTTCGTGCTTTAACACTCATCATCACCCAAACAACAATCACAAATAATAGGGCAAGGGAATAAATGACATTACAATAAGAATCCCGGCGAGGGAACAATAGTTCAACAATCAAGTCCGACAAGGGAGTAACATTAAAAGAAGCATCACCATCCCGGCTAGGAAGATAACATCAAAAAATAACAAATTCCCGGCAAGGGAGATAATATAATGATTCTCTTCTCTTTTCTCACTTTTACTTCATAACTTTGAGCCAATGCTCTAAAAGGTTCAATTTTCACTTATACTTTCACATTTCATTGCACAACTTGAGCCAACGCTCCTAAATGTTCAAATGTCACTATTACTTCCACAAACTTTGCCCAAGAATAGAAATCATCATCAAAGCATGAATAATATAACGAAACCATAATAATCACAATATAAGACTCACGGGCATGCTTGACACCAACATATATATACTCGTCACCATACCTATACGTCGTACTCGACAATTACCACATAGCAAATAGGACTTGACTCTTACTCCTCAAGCAAAGGTTAGACCAAACACTTACCTTGATGCCACGAACACAATTCACTTCTCAATTATCGCTTTACCCCTTGATTCCACCACCAATTCGCTCATATCTAGCCATAAGTTACTTAATTACATCAATAAACGCTAAATGAATCAACTCCAAAGCATGAAAATGAGTTTCCCAAAGTTTTACCCAAAAAGTCAAAAATCGCCCCCAGGCCCACATGGTCAAAACCCGAGGTTCGAACCAAAACCCGATTACCCATTCCCCCATGAACCCAAATATATAATTTATTTTAAAATCAGACCTCAAATCGAGGTCCAAATCCCCAATTTTTGAAAAACCTAAGTTCTACCCAAAACACCTAATTTCCCCCATGAAAATCATTGGTTTTGAGTTGAAATCATGTTAAAAGATGTTAATGATTGAAGGGAACGAGTTAAAATTGACTTAGAATCGATTTGGAAGAACAGTTGTTCTTGAAAAATCGCCGTAGGGAGTTTGTGTTTTGAAAAGATGTGGAAAATGGTAGATTTTCGGCTAAGTATAAAAAGTTGCAGGTTGCAGGTATAGGAATTGCGAACCCCGACCCCTGCTATGTTCGCATTTGCGATGGGGGTTTCTGCATTTGCGAGGTGGAAATGCAAAGGATGCGTCGCAATTGTGACGACTGGCTTAAAGGGAGGCAATCACATTTGCGATAGAATCCTCGCAATTGCGAGGATAGGTTGGCCTGGGCCTCTTTCGCATTTGCGACATGCGTCTCGCATTTGCGAGCCAGGCAGGTCTGCAATGCCACAGCTGAAAATCTGCAATTTTTTCAAGTCTAGAATACACCTTGTGGCCTATCCAAAACTCACCCGAGCCCTCGGGGCTCCAAACTAAACATGCACACCTACCTAAAAACATCATACGGACTCGCTCGTGCATTCAAATTACTAAAATAACATCAACAACTATGAATTTAGCATCAAAATCATGAAATTTTCCTAAGAACTTCAAATTTCCAATTTTCTCAAAAACGATCCGATTCACGTCATTTCAAGTCCGTTTCTTACCAAATTTCACATACTTATCTTAAATCACATATAAGACCTTTACTAGGCGCCGGAACCAAAATACGAGCCCGATACCAACCAGTTTTAATCACAATTCATTTCTAAAACTCATAAACAATTTCAGAAAACAATTTTCTTTAAAATTCATTTCTCGGGCTTGGGACCTCGGAATTCGATTCCGGGCATATGCCCAAGTCCCATATTTTCCTACGGACCCTCTGGGACCGTTTACCCAAAATGTAGACCGGAAGTCAAATTAATTCATTTTATAGTCAAAATTTTTCATTTTTTTACAGATTTTCACAAAATGGCTTTCCGACTACGCGCCCGGACTGCGCACGCAAATTGAGGTGATATCAAAAGAGTTTTTTAAGACCTCGGAACGTAGAATTCACTTTTAAAATAAGTAATGACCTTTTGGATCATCACAACGTGGCAACAAGGAGCTAACCAAACAAATGACTAAGAGTCATTAGGGATTAAGTGGCAATCTAGTATAGTGACTACAAGACATCTCATTATTAGGATTTTAAATACAAATATTTTCCTAAGACACTTAAGACACTTTCCTAACTTGGTAACCTAAGACACTTTCGTTTTTAACATTTTCAATACAATCAGATGTAAAGCTCTAGCAAAGATTAGCAACGTGACTTCTAAAAATCCAACAAAATTCCTTCAAATTCCTACAACTAACATTAGCAACGTGATTTTTTCAACCATAGCCTACAAAAGAAATCCGATGAGAATTATTAGAACCCTAGCAACGTAAAAATTTTTGATTCTAGAGGAGTGCGGTGCAACCTTTCCCAAGAATATCATGCGAATTTGTTTCTACTCCAGGTATGTTAAGATTAAGACCTTTCTTCATTTTGGCATGATTTCGTCATTATACAAGTTTGATAACGAGGCATAAAGAAAAATTCATATCACGAAATTTACGTATATTTTGCTAGTCTCGCAAGTTACAAAGATAAGATACAGTTCTTGTACTACTTGATTGACTAGTAAGAAAGAGCTTCCGTAAGAACTGATATTCTCTTTATCGGGACATCATATTCATTTAAGTATTTTCTTCTTCCAGTAAAGAGATCAGAAAGTTTATATATACAACAACAACAACCACCCAGTATAATCCTACTTAGTAGGGTCTGGGGAAGGTAGTGTGTATGCAGACCTTACCCCTACCCTGGGGTAGAGAGGCTGTTTCCAAATAGACCCTTGGGCATCCTTCCCTCCAAGAACTTCCCACCTTGCTCTTGGGAAGACTCGAACTCACAACCTCTTGGTTGGAAGTGGAAGTTGATTACCATCAAAGCAACCCCTTTTGTCTAAACAACCTCTTGGTTGGAAGTGGAAGTTACTTACCATCAGAGTTTATATATACAGTATTATAATATTTGCATTACCATCGAGCTATAATCGATGGGCAGGCCCCTATTGGGCAACCTTTGATCAGATGGTAAGTTATATACCGAGACTACTGTGGTCGAGCACCTATGAGCGAGCTCAGTTGGTCGAGATACAGAGCCTAGTATGGCTGAGCACCTATGAGCGAGCCTACTACGGCAGAGCAGTTATATATATATATATATATATATATATATATATCGAGCCTTAAAAGGCCGGACATCTATTTTACTTATTATACTAAGACAGTTGAGTCAGTATCAGCAGGTAAGCATACCTTCATATTATCTTTGACTTCCAGTTACTTTCAGTTATTATATTATCAGTTTAGTTTCAGCTTCTAGTATATTGCCTTACATACTCGATACAGTATTTCGTGCTGACGTCCCTTTTTTGGGGGCACTGCATTTTATGCGTGTAGGTTTAGACAGACAGGCAGATAGACCTCCTCATTAAGTGTTATCCGAATTCAGCTTGGTCGGTAAGCTCCATGCCTTTCAGAGTTGCCGGTCTAGAGATTTATGTACATCTTGTGTGTATGTGTGTGTATATATATGCTATTAGTAGGTCGGGGAGTTGTTCCGATCACAATATATCCATCAGCAGAGGCTTGTAGATATATCCTGTCAGTTAGTGCAATATGTTGGGCTTGTAAGTCTTGTATGTATATTGGTTGGTTTGTCAGCTGCAATAATTATGACGGCCTTGTCGGCCCAGCTTTATATTGATGTTTAGTCAGCATTCGCAGTTGTCTTGCAATGTGGCCCATGGCCAAAGTATGACATCACATGTTCAGAGTTCCTTAGTCGCAAGGATAGGTGAGGCACCGGGTGCCCGTCGCGCCCCCAGGTTCGGGGCGTGACAATACCTGACCGTGGGTAGTTTCTCAAATGTAGTATTTCTTCAAGGTGAACTGAATTTCAATTGGAAGGTAACACTTTCCCGTCCATGGTCTCCAATTCATATGCTCCTTTTCCGGCAATGCCTTTAATTCGATATGGGCCTTCCCAATTTGGATTAATTTTCTTGTATTTGCTGCCTGTGTTGATCAAAATACTTTCTTACGGACAAAGTCCCCAATCTTAAAATATTGAAGGTTTTCCTTTCTGTCTTAATATCGCTCAATCCTTTGCTTTTGTGTTGTCATTCATAGCAAAGCTGTTTCCCTTCTTTCCTCTTTCAAATCATAATTTGTACGAAGTTCTTCATTTGATACTTCATTTGTATGTACAAACCTTGTACTTGATTCTCCTATGTCCACTGGAATTAACGCCTCAGTAGTCAGTACCATAAACAAGCGAAAATAGAGTTTCTCTCGTGCTTATTTTTGTCATTTTCCTGTCAGCCCATTGACGAGCGCAAAATACAACACGAAATTAATGCTCGCTATCCAAAGATGGTATAGTTAAATATCATCTACACATGGATTAGATTTAAACAACGTTCGAGTAATTTCTGGCTTAGTTGCTATTCAGGAGGACCAACACTTGAGTTGGAGTGATTACTACTACAATTAACTAGTAAATTAAGATTACTATTAATTAGACCTGGTCATAGAGAATGAGAGATGGACTAAAATGGTTTGTAAACAATATGAGAAATAAGGGTCATGACATGATATGTGCAAGATAGTTATTCCGGATTTAACTCTGTTTAAATTCACTTCTAATATTCTAATGATTCTCACAAATTCACTCGATGATTAGTTTAAATGTAAGGTCAAGATTCTTTTCTCGATTAAATCTGAACTCTACAAAATAAACTAATGAAGCACTGTGAAGATATGCAATTAGACGGTAATGGGCTAGTCTTTAGGAAAACCTCTCTCGAATATTCTCCTAACTTGGCTTAATCAACAATTCGAAAAGCTCTCTCGATTACTTAGATGAATTACTAAATTAACCCAAACCAAATAATGCAAAATTAATCACCAAAATATTTCTCTTTCGATTAAATAAAATGGTGAACAAATTCGCAATCAATTCAAAGCACCATAAACGAATTCATAGAATTAAACTAGAGTTATATCTACAAATATCACTCAAAATACAACATCCGTTAAACCTTAGGGAAAAACTACTCCATAGATATGGAGAAAATCATCACAAATAAGTTTAAGAATAAAGAAAATATCAAAGACAACTTTACAATACAAACTCTCTAAAACTCTCCTAGGTCGAATCCCCCTTTAAAATTATGTTTAGGAAGTATGTATACCGTGTAAGAATAGTCTTGGACGGAAATAAACTTAGGAGGATGAAAAACAAAATAGCACCAGAAATTAATTTATCGCGGCGCACAGTGCGTCGTATGCTGCGTCGCACAAATGCATTTGTTTGCTGCCTTGCCTTCTTTTCTAAACTAATGAGGCGTTAGGTAGACCACCTAGTGTGCCACATTGGCAGGCACAATGTGCCAAGCTATTTTAGAGTGTGCCTTTTTTTCTTCTTGATTTCCAATGAATATTTTGGCCAGCCACATCAAGTGACAATCCTCCACACGCCATGATAGTCCATTAACTTGGCCTCGAGTGTTTTTCTTACACCTTTTCATATGCATATTCGGTCCTTGATCCCCAAACTCGATATCGACTTAACTCTCAAACTTTAAAGTTCTTTTTTTTTCACTTTAGCTCCAAAAACTCGTCTTAGTTCGGAATCACAACCTACACAATAGAAAATACATAATGAGTATAAATTGCCCATGTTTTAGCACAAATACAATTGAAGTGTAGCAAATAATCAGTGTAATGTAACTGAAAATCCGTATTTCTAGCATACCATCAACACCCCACTTAGATCATTGCTCGTCCTCGAGCAATACAAACTACACTTCACATAAATGCACTTTTTTCATATAACTCTCATAACTTCTCTTGCCAAGAATATTTAAAACAGATTAAGTATCATATTGTAACTATAGACATGTAATTTTTGACCCGCACATTAAAATTATCTCTAATAGTCTTAATATTTTTAAAATATTTATTTGAGCTTATTTCTATAGGATTTCAGTCTATTATTAATTTAATTCTAGTTTTAAAGTATAAAAATTAAAAACTACAAAAATAGTTTTAACTTTAATTTTTAGTTTTATTTTATTGTTAATAGTTTATTAAAATCAATTAGTAAGAGTAATTTTATATCTTTTATAAGTATTCATATTACTTTTTTAAAAAAATTGAATTTTCAGCTTTCTAAGCCCAATTTTGAACTAATTCAAGAGAATTTTGGCCCAAATTTAACCACAATTTAGGCCAAGAGAGGGTCCAATTCGGTCAAGGCCCAAATTTAACCTTACCCTTCAAGACCCAAAAGAGGCCCCAGCCGGTTTTGGACCCTTCTCCTCCAAAAATACCATAACAGCACATAACACCCCTCTACACCTTGAAGACAACCGGAAAAAAAAACTAATGCTAGAACCCTTAAGAGACCCAAGAACCCACCCTTCTACTGCAGACGAAGACAACAACAATAGCAGACCTCTCCTAAAGAAGTTGCCGCCCTCCTACCCCATTTCGCTCTTAACCAGCCGCCCACCACTAGCCCTCAACCAACGAATTCCCCTTTACCACAACAACCAACGACCCCTACTTCTGAACAACCAAGAACAACTGCCCAACTCCACCCTAAGACGCCAGAAACACACACACACAGAGTCATAAACAGAAGGACGGACAAGAACAAAGGGGGACAGAAAATCGGCGATTTTTTTTTCCATTTTTCTGCTTCTCAAATCCGGAAAAATACACTTAGTCTCTGATTTTTGATCTTCTCGTGGAGTTGATTTGAATTCGAGATTGGATTTCCGTCGAGGTTGATTCTGTTTCAAGTTCCCATTCCAGCCCCGTTCCACAATTTTTGCTCAAATACTTGTAAAGCTCAGGTTTATTTAGAGGTCCATTTCCTTTCTCTCAAGCTCTAAATCTTTATTTTACATATGATTTTGTGTTGGATCATGATTGAATTTGAATTAAATGTGATAGTGTTGATTACTCTATGTGTTGGGTATTGATTTGTTCTTGTTTTGAAATCACAACATCTTTAGATTTTTAAAATCAAGGATCTGCTCTCAATTTGGTTATTCTCCCTTTCATAGGATTTGGCTTTATTTAAATCTTAATTAATTAAAAAATTAGGGTTTGAGAACTGATTGATGTAAATTGCTTTACAATTTGGTGGTTAAATTCATTATAGGTGTTGTAACGGATAATGTTGATAATCAGATTTGGGCTTGAGATGAGTTAAGGGGTTTAGGCAACAATCTTATTGTTTTATCTTGATTCATTTGGATTCGCTAGTAGTATGTTTAGGCCGACCATACTTGGGTAGGCAAGCCTTAGGATTTTGTTAGTTTTGGGGCGAGAGGTCGTTTCCTTAGTTAAATTTATCCCGAGAATTCCCCGAAGGATTTGTAGATATTTTATTTCGGGGAATGCCCCAAAGAACTTTGTAAATGTTTTGGAGGCCTTGATGAGCATTGTGGAGAAATCATAGAACAAGCTAGTTTAGGATTTTTTTTTTCTTTTTTCGTTACATTTTCTTTTATTAGGTGGGGAAGACCTCGAGCTTCTTTGATTTTTATTTTATTTTTGTGTGTTTTTACCTCAATTTGAATGTTTTAAAAGTCAACTAGATCGAGTACGCAACCGCGACTTTCACGGAACTTGGGGAGTGCCTAACACCTTCTCCCCGAGTCAAATGAACCCCCTTACCTGAATTTCTGGTGTAGACTTAGTTTTGGAGTCCAAAGTATTTTCAAAGGAAAAATTATTTTAAAAAAAACGGTGACCTGGCACACCAAAACTAATGTCAGGTGGTAACTCTGAAAAAATCCTTTTGAACACATATTTTTGTCTATTTCGAATTTGAAAACCCTTTTTAAGCTTTACAATTATTTATATTTTTAAGAGGGTTAATGAGGTGTAAAAAGGGGTATGATAGCTCTGGCGACTCTGTTGGGGAATTGCAGGTTTGAGCCGATACTTGATCTTGTTGGTTTTTAGGATATTCGGTTGAGGTGTTTGTTTTCTTTATTTGTTTTGTTTATTTAGTTTGTTTGTCTTATTTCCTGTTTTGTTGGTTATTTGTTTATCGCTTTTCCTTATGTGTTTACCGCTTTATAACTATCTTCATTTGCATAACTATGGATCTTCTTTCTGCAACAAGTCTCGAAGTACGCGTCGCGTGCACAAACTCTTTGTTAAGTCACCCTTATTTTAGGAGGGGTCCGTCGGACGTATGGAGTAGGTGGAAATCTTGAGCAGCCACCATCGACCATACGCTCCCCCGATTTACATTGTTAGTGAACCCCAAACTTAGGTCAGCCTTTAGGTCATTTTTATTTGCATCACGTCATTTGGACCTAGCATGGCTCGGTTCCAGATACCATGTCCCTTTGTAGGAGGCCTATCCAAATTTTGTCAAAATGGGCTCATGGCCCATAAAGACATTCAATAATCTCTATGTAATACATGTTGCATCTTTGAGGGTAGAAAGATCATTTGGTGGACTAATATTTGGGAAAGAAGGTGAAGTATAAAAATAAAGCAAGTAGGGCACAGTTACGATTTTCTTTCACAATTTTTTCAAGAAAAAGACAAAAAAATGAAAATGAAAAATTCAAAAAGATTTTGCAATTCCTCATCATTTTCCAAAAAAAAAAATAAAAAAAAAGATAAAAAAAGAAAATCCAAAAGATTTTATATTTTCCATCATTTTTCAAAAAGACAAAAATATGGTTTTTCCAAATTAGTTGCATTTTTTTAAAGCTTTCTCCCATGTCCAATCTTCCCGAACTACGCATACCTGATTCTCGTCATTCGGAGCGGGATACGTAGGCAACCCACATAGGGTCCGATCTTCCTAGTGAGTCTTAAGTTCTTGGCTTCCGGGGTCATAGCCAAATCTTACATGTTTAGCCACATCGGCCATTTTTTGAAGAATAGGACTATTCTCTCAAAATAGTTTGTTATCCCATATCTTAGAGTCTTGTATCTACAACAAGCTGTCCTTTCAGTTTTAAGGTCCATTCCTGTTGAATTTGTATGTCTAGCCACTTTTGGCCACATCGGCCATTCTTGCAAAATGGGGTCATTTTAGCAAAAGTGGTTCATTGACCCATGTCTCGGAATTCTGAGTTCGCAACTAAGTGTCCCACTACCTTAAGGTTCGTCCTTTTGAGTTTGCATCTTTAGCTACTTCTGGCAACATCAGTCATTTTTTGCAAAATCGGGCATTTTCACAAATTAATTTTGTGCCATGATATTGGGAGTTTGAATTCATATAAGCCTTAGTGAGGCATTTTCCATGTCTATGAGGTCAATCTTGTTAAGTTTACACTTCTATCCACTCTTGGCCACATAAGTTAATTTTCACAAATAGCCCAGTCGTGTCTTGTGTGTGTCTCATAGGAGGTGTTGTGGCGTCGTATAGTGTCTTGAGTCACTGACTATGTTTGGTCTTATTTTTCTCATTCAGGTATGGATAAGTGTACCAGAGCTCGAGCATGACAAGTACCCCAGGACCACTGCATTCAGGAGCTGCTTAAAGATACTTTTATGTTTTGAGTCTATCATTCATGTTATCTTTTACTTTCTAGTCTTGTACAGTAATATCGAGTCTTTTGTTATATTACTTCCCATTTTGTATTTTAAAAATCAAAAAAGAAAATTTAAATGAAAAATCCAAAAAGATTTTCATTTTTAGTTTATTTTATCCATCACTTTTCCATAACTACGCTTGATCTGATTCATGAGGGGTATGATACATAGGCAACCTACATAGGGTTCGCTCAAATCATTTTTAAAGGTTAAAAAAAGGAAAAAAAAAGAAAAAGTTGTGGGACGTGAGGGATGAGAAGAAGGAAAATAGTGATAATAAGAAAAAAAAAAAGGAAGGAAAATGGGCAAACCAAGAAGTGCTAAAATAGAAAGAAAAGATCAGATTGAAATGAACAAATTGGGATGATGCCAAATGATCTTGTAACCCTCGAAGTCATTCTAGAACAGTTAATTACTGCTAGGGCATTGCACGCAATGTGATATTTCTATCTGATAAATGCCCTAACACTAGCATGCTGGCTTTGTTTTGATCCTCTTTATTACTTTCATTGTTATCATAACAGAAAGTAGTTAGTTTGTGGCACTTTGGCGATTCATCCAGGCAACCTAAGGTCAAAGAGCAAGGTAGTCATGGATAGCAAAGACTTGGACACAGGAGTTGTAGACCCACCGAGGGAGATTGTTAAATCAGAATCGGAACTGAAAGAGGAGGTCCGAAGGTTGAAACATCAGATGGCCAAAATGTATCAGGCCTAGATTAAGGGAGACCCTCCACCTTCATTCCCTACCAACTATGCAGAAAACCCTGATTCCGTTCCACCATTGTCCCAAACCCAGATGCCAAGTACCGTTGATCTTTCCCCACAACACGCACCAGGCTTCACCTCTTACCACTCCTACCCGACACTTCAGCCAAAAAATTTCATGCTCCACTAGCCAGAACAACCTCATACCCTGCTCCGACATCTGCTCCTATTTTTGTACCCTCTCCACAAGCTACCCTCTACCGATCCTCTAGTAAGCCCGCATTCCAAGCTCCAGATACCCAATACTATGCCTCTAAACACACCTTCAAAGTCCCATATCCTTACTCCTACACTCCTCACTTTGAGCCTCATGTTGAAACTAAGAAACCACCCAAGAACGCGGAGCAAGAGGAGATACTTAGGAAAGTAAAGGGCCTGGAGCAATCATTGAAAAATATGCAAGGGTTAGGAAGCCAGGTGAGTGCGGCTTATAAGGATTTGTGTTTGTTCCCTGATGTCCAACTAGCTACCGGGTTCAAGATGCCCAAGTTTGACTTATATGACGGACATGGGGATCATGTAGCTCATCTAAGAGGATTTTGCAGCAAAATGAGGGGCACTAGGGGGGGAAGATAAATTGTTGATGTCATATTTTAGTCAAAGTTTGAGTGGTGCAGTGTTGGAATAGTACACCCGCCAGGACAACAGCAGGTGGTACATTTGGGATGACTTGGCTTAGGCTTTAGCTCGACATTTCTAGTACAACGTAGAAATGGTCCCGGATCGCCTATCATTGACTAAGATAGAGAAAAAGCCCAATGAGAGTTTCAGGAGTATGGTTTCCGGTGGAGAGAACAGGCGGCATGAGTCGACCCTCCAATGAAGGAAGATGAAATGGTGGATTACTTTCTTCAAGCCTTAGATCCTACTTACTTTGGTCAACTGATCTCAGCTATAGGTAAGTCTTTCAATGAAGTGGTGAAGATGGGAGGAATGGTAGAGGAAGGGCTCAAATCAAGAAAGATCATGAGCTATTCTGCCTTAAAAGCCATAACCCAGGCAATTCATAATGACACATGAAGCTTGCCGGATTAGAAGAAACATAATGATGTTGCCATGGTTGTCTCAGGATCATGACATGGCCCAACAGGTCCGCCTCACCAAAATACTCAACCTCGACCCCGACCCCAACTCCAAACCTATCCCCGAGCTCCACATAATCCACCTCAGTATTATCATCCGAACAACGTCCAATCATTTGTTCAACCACTGGGTCACTCCTTATGGCGAGCACCAACACCGCATAATACTCTTTTGCCTTCACAACATTTTCGAGCACCCAACAACACTAGAAAATAGGGGCATAGAGGGGAACAAAGGCAAAGAAATAGTTTCACGCCAATAGGAGAATCCTACACAAGATTGTTTGAAAAGTTAAAACAGTCTGGCATGATTGAGCTGCTCCTCGGCTATAGTCCGGGACCATATGCAAAAGGTTTTGATCCTACTGTACGGTGCATGTACCACTCTAATGTCCAAGGGCATAGCATTGAAGATTGTCGTGCTTTTAAAAGGGAGATAGAAAAAATGATTCAAGGAGGGATAATTCTGGTCCAGGACAGTGACACCCAGAACATCGCACAGAAACTGAGGCTTGAATTGAGTGAAACTGAGGCAGTTAGTCTGGAAAATCAAAAGGTTGATGAGAGCATACAACAAGGGAATGTCTGTCAAGAAGTTTGAGGTAGATCAGTCAGTACTGAAATGCATTCTTCCATATCAAGATAAGTTTGAATCAAGTCTGCTTCGAACTGGCAAGGATCATTCATTGGGACAAAGGTATTGCCCAGCGGCACTTTGTGTTTGTGTTGATGCCATCAATAGATATTGTGTATGATTTCTTTGCTTTTCTTCAATTGCATGTTTGTACTTGGCATTTTTAAAGTTTGGTATGACGAAGGCATTTTATTCTGCTACCCAAACATTTTTATCTTTTGCTATTCCTTTTTGAGCCTTAATTTGTTTTGTTCTATACCCCTCTTTTTGAATCAGAAGTAGAGTTAGGAACTAGAAAAGAAAAAGAAAAGAGAAAAGGAAGAAAAAGAAAAGAAAAGAGAAAAATAAGAAAAAAAAGAGAAAAAAAGAAAAGGAAAAGAAAAAAAACAACCAACTTTGTGTTTGAACAATATTCGACCTGATTCTTGTCACCTCAAGATACGTAGGCAGTCTTACGGTTTGGTCACACCAAATAAAATATTTCATAATCTTCGAAGTCAAGAGTGGGGCAATTTTTCTTAGAAATCACATCAAAGCAAAAATCCAAACAAAAAGCAAAAATAAAAAAAAACAATTCCCCAAACTCCAAGAAATTTTGGCTGAAGTTTTAATTTGCCCAAAATACCTGTTTTCAAAAGTTTTAGTTTTGAACCCTTTCATATTAAATTATTTGAGCCTTTATGCCACCCTTTCTTTCCAACCCCGTCCAAAAGCCTACATTATAGTCCAAAGAAAGACCTTCCGATCAATCTTTGAGGATGCCAAATAAAGTGTGTGGTAAAAGTATGATCTTCTTGTATCATGGGTAATACCTTTTTCTCGGCACAAATAGAGAAAATGATAAAATGAGAGAGTCTTATCGGTGAAAGCCCTCATGGGCACCGTAAGGCGATGATGAGTTGAGAAAAAGAGCAAAATGAGAGAGGCTTAATGGTGAAAACCCTTTAGGGCACTACAAGTCGATTGAGGATTGTAGATCAAATAGGATCCCAGTTTCACAACTTAGAGGCATAACAAGAATTGAAGATTAGACTCACTTGACAGATCATGCCGCCTAATCCAAAATGCATGTCTTGGTCAGTGGACATGGCCTTCAAATCAGAATAGTTTCTACTTTGTTCTTTTTCCAGGTAAAAGTTTTTTCTTGTTAGATACCATCACTTCTAGTTTTTCTCCTTATTTTGTTTCTCTTGTTTTGTTTGAGTCCCTTTTGAGTCTATTTTTGTCGAAACAAGTGAGAAATGACTTCAAAAATATGCTACTAGCTTTTTAATCACACAAAGCCGAGTTTGGCAAGCACATCAAAATGGCATAAGGCACAAGAGAATAGTGTGCGCACTGAGTTGGTGATAATAGATGTTCTTTGGGATTGATGTAAAATGCAAAGATCTGGTGAATGTTAGAACACAAGTGCAGTGCATCGGGCATAAGGTATTGGACTTTAACTAATAAGAAATATTTCTTGTGATAAGAGTTGTCCGAAAAAACGGTCGGCTGATAACAAGCAAGGTTTTCCAAGTTGAAGTCCAAGTTTATCGTGACAAGTGCAAGAGAAATTGCCCTCGTAGTCAAGGCAACAAACTAACCACCATGTTTTAAACTCACAAGTTTTCTTTGTCTGAAACATGGATGAAGGCTATGTTCATATCAAATCTTGAAATTTGCAGGTGTAATGCCCCAATTCTGCTTACGCAAAGGCTATTGAGAAGATCACATTTCATCCCTCGGAGATGCACTTCCTAGTCTGGGTCTTTCAGGTTATATTTTTATTTCAGAAGAAGCACTTCCTACATTGAGATTTTACCCCTAGGAGACGCACTTCCTAGTGCTGAGTCATTTAAGTTCATTCCTAGGAGACACACTTCCTAATTTGAGTCATTGAAGTTTCGCCCCTAGGAGACACACTTCCTAGTTTGGGTCATTTAAGTTCATGCCCTAGGAGACGCACTTCATAGTTTAGTTCATTCAAGTTTCACCCGTAGGAGACACACTTCTTAATCAAGGTCTTTCAAGTTATACTTTAGGAGACGCACTTCCTAAATTGAGATTTCACCCCTAGGAGACGCACTTCTTAGTTTGGGTCATTTAAGTTCATTTCTAGGAGATGCACTTCCTAGTTTGAATCATTGAAGTTTCACCCCTAGGAAACACACTTCCTAGTCTGGGTCTTTCAGGTTATATTTTATTTTAGGAGACACACTTCCTAAATTGAAGTTTTACCCCTAGGAGACGTACTTCCTAGTCCGGGTTTTTCAGGTTATATTTTTGTTTTAGGATATGCACTTCCTAAATTGAGATTTTACCCCTAGGAAAAGCACTTCCAAGTTTTGGTTCATTTAAGTTCATTCTTAGGAGAAGCACTTCCTAGTTTGAATCTTTAAAGTTTTACTCCTAGGAGACGCACTTCCTAGTCTGGGTCTTTCATGTTATATTTTAGGAGACGCACTTCCTAAATTGAGATTTTGCCCCTAGGAGACGCATTTCCTAGTTCTGGTTCGTTGAAGTTTCACCCCTAGGAGACGCACTTCCTAATTTGAATCATTGAAATTTCACCCCTAGGAGACGCACTTCCTAGTTTGAGCTATTCAAGTTTTACTCCTAGGAGACGCACTTCCTAGTTTTGGTTCATTCAAGTTTCACCCGTAGGAGACGCACTTCCTACTCTGTGTCATTCATTTTTCATTTTTATGAGACGCATTTTCTAGTCAAAGTTTCTTGGTTTTACTCACAAGAGACGCACATCCTAGTCCAGTATTTAGTTTTACTCTCATCATTGCATCAATAGCGTAGGTAATTTACAGTTTTGCTAACAACTCATGAATCTTCCTAGTGCAAACTGGGGCAGAAAATTTTGTTTGTTTTGTCATTTTGATTGCAGGCACCCACCTGGAGAATGACGGAATTCATTTCGGAATTATTTCAAGTTTCAAGTCAGTAGCAGGCGCCCAACTAGAGAATAAGGGAAGTCATTTCAGAATTCAATTCAAGTTAGAAGTAGCAGAAGCTCGCCTCAAGAATGCGAGTCAACAGTCTGATAACCAAAAGAAGAAGTCTCAATACAGAATGAAAAAAAAAAGAAAAAAAAAAGTGAAGAAGTAAATCCAAATGCAGAAACAGATGAAAGTTGTGAACTGCTCAAGACGTGGACTGAGTCATGAGCTTCGCATGTCTCGTCGTAATCGGAAAAGCTGAAGAAGAATGAACTAGCGCCTGCAGCTAGCAAGCGTCAAGGTTCAAATCTAAAGTCTGCATGAAGAACCATTCAACGCTCAAGATCAAACTTCAGAAGACTTATAGATAGGAATCTTGTAACTCATAGCTGACAGGCTTAGTTAGTCTTATTTATTTTTTGATTTTGTTGTAATAACAGGACCGCGGACCGGAACCTCGACGGAACGGCACCACAATCGGCTTTCCACCTCGGTATACTCCATCACTCTTCCTATTTCTGAACTACACACGGCCTGATTCCTTTATAGCCAAGGATATGTAGGCAGCTCAGATACCAGGGCTTGGTCACACCCTCCTTTCTTTTAGATTTTGATCTCTCTAAATAAGAGTCGGGTCAAAAAACATGTCTCATCGTTCTTTGTCTGGAAACTCTTCTTGTTTCCAGTCAAAGAGGGGCAGCTGTAGACATGTAATTTTTGACCCGCACATTAGAATTATCTCTAATAGTCTTAATATTTTTAAAATATTTATTTGAGCTTATTTCTATAGGATTTCAGTCTATTATTAATTTTAATTCTAGTTTTAAAGCATAAAAATTGAAAACTACAAAAATAGTTTCAACTTAAATTTTTAGTTTTATTTTAATGTTAATAGTTTATTAAAATCAATTAGTAAGAGTAATTTTATATCTTTTATAAGTATTTATATTACTTTTTAAAAAAAACAAATTGAATTTTTAGCTTTCTAAGCCCAATTTTAAACTAATTCAAGAGAATTTTAACCCAAATTTAACAACAATTTAGGCCAAGAGAGGGTCCAATTCGGTCAAGGCCCAAATTTAACCTTACCCTTCAAGACCCAAAAGAGGCCCCAGTCGGTTTTGGACCCTTCTTCTCCAAAAACACCATAGCAGCACATAATACCCCTTTACACCCTGAAGACAACCGAAAACAAAACCTAACGCTAGAACCCTTAAGAGACCCAAGAACTCACCCTTATTCTGCAGACGAAGACAATAACAACAGTAGCTCTCCTAAAGAAGCCGCGCCCTCCTACCCCATTTCGCTCTTAACTAGCCACCCACCACCAACACTCAACCAACGAATTCCCCTTCAACACAACAACCGACAACCCCTGCTTCTGAACAACCAAGAACAGCCACCCAAACTCCACCCTAAGATGCCAGAAACACACACACACACACAGAGTCATAAATAGAAGGATGGACAAGAACAAAGGGGACAAAAAATTGGCGAAAAAAAATTTCCACTTTTCTGCTTGTCAAATCCCGAAAAATACACCCCAGTCTCTAAATTTTGATCTTATCGTGGAGTTGATTTGAATTTGAGATTGGAGTTCCATCGAGGTTGATTCTGTTTCGAGTTCCCGTTCCAGCTCCGTTCCACAATTTTTGCTCAAATACTTGTAAAGCTCAGGTTTATTTAGAGGTCCATTTCCTTTCTCACAAGCTCTAAATCTTTATTTTACATATGATTTTGTGTTGGATCATGATTGAATTTGAATTAAATGAGATAGTGTTGATTACCTTATGTGTTGTGTGTTCATTTCTTCTTGTTTTGAAATCAAAATATTTTTAGATTTTTAAAATCACGGATCTGCTCTCAATTTGGTTATTCTTTCTTTCATAGGATTTGGCTTTATTAGGTATTGAGAACTGATTGCTATAAATCGCTTTACAATTTGGTTTGGGTTAAATTCATTATAGTGTGCTGTAAGGGATGATGTTGATAATCAGATTTGGGCTTTAGATGAGTTAAGGGGTTTAGGCAACAATCTTATTGTTTTATCTTGATTCATTTGGGTTCGCTAGTAGCATGTTTAGGCCGGCCATACTTGGGTAGGCAAGCCTTAGGATTTTGTTAGTTTTGAGGCGAGAGGTCATTCCCTTAGTTAAATTTATCCGGGGAATGCCCCTAAGGATATGTAGATATTTTATTCCGGGGAATGCCCCGAAGAACTTTGTAAATATTTTGGAGGCCTTGATGAGCATTGTGGAGAAATCATAGAACAGGCTAGTTTAGGATTTTTCTTTTCTTTTTTCGTTACATTTTCTTTTATTAGGTGGGGACGACCTCGAGCCTAATTGATTATTTATTTTCTTTTTGTGTGTTTTTACCTCAATTTGAATGTTTTAAAATCCAACTAGATCGAGTACACAACCGCGACTTTCATGGGACTTAGGGAGTGCCTAACACCTTCTCCCCGAGTCAAATGAACTCCCTTACCCGAATTTATGGTGTAGACTTAGTTTTGGAGTCCAAAGTGTTTTAAAAGGAAAAACTATTTTTTTTAAAAAACGATGACCTAGCATACCAAAACCAATGTCATGTGGCGACTCTGAAAAAATCTTTTTGAACACATATTTTTGTCACTTTCGAATTTGAAAACCCTTTTTAAGCTTTACAAATCTTTTATATTTTTAAGAGGGTTAGTGAGGTGTAAAAAGGGGTGTGACAGATCTGCCGACTCTGCTGGGGAATTGCAGGTTCGAGCTGGTACTTGATCTTGTTGGCTTTTAGGATATTCGGTTGAGGTGTTTGTTTTCTTTATTTAGTTTGTTTGTCTTATTTCCTGTTTTGTTGGTTATTTGTTTATCGCTTTTCCTTATGTGTTTACTGCTTAATAATTGTCATCATTTGCATAACCATGAGTCTTTTTCTATAACATGTCTCGGAGTACGCATCGCATGCACGAACTCTTTGTTGAGTCACCCTTATTTTATGAGGGGAGGGGAGCGTCGGACATATGGAGTGGGTGGAAAGCTTGAGAAGCCACCATCGACCATACGCTCCCCCGATTTACCTTGTTAGTGAACCCCAAACTTAGGTCAGCCTTTAGGTCATTTTTATTTGCATCACGTCATTTGGACCTAGCATGGCTCGGTTCCAGATACCATGTCCCTTTGTAGGAGGCCTATCCAAATTTTGTCAAAATGGGCTCATGGCCCATAAAGACATTCAATCATCTCTATGTAATACATGTTGCATCTTTGGGTAGAAAGGTCATTTGGTGGACTAATGTTTGGGAAAGAGCGTGAAGTATAAAAATGAAGCAAATAGGGCCCAGTTACGATTTTCTTTCACAACTTTTTCAAGAAAAAGACAAAAAAATGAAAATGAAAAATTCAAAAAGATTTTGCAATTTCTCATCATTTTCCAAAAAAAAAAAATCAAAAAATAGTAAATAAAGAAAATCCAAATTTGTTATATTTTCCATCATTTTTCAAAAAGACAAAAATATGGTTTTTCCAAATTAGTTGCATTTTTATAAAGCTTTCTCCCATGTTCAATCTTCCCAAACTACGCATACCTGATTGTTGTCTTTCGGAGCGGGATACGTAGGAAACCCACGTAGGGTCCGGTCTTCATAGTGAGTCTTAAGTTCTTGGCTTCCAAGGTCTTAGCCAAATCTTGCATGTTTAGCCACATTTGGCCACATCAGTCTTTTTTTTGCAGAATAGGGCTATTCTCTCAAAATAGTTTGTTATCCCATATCTTAGAGTCTTGTATCTACAACAAGGTGTCTTTTCAGTTTTAAGGTCCATTCCTATTGAATTTGCATGTCTAGCTACTTTTGGCCACATCGGCCATTCTTGCAAAATTGGGTCATTTTCGCAAAAGTGGTTCATTGACCCATGTCTCAGAATCCTGAGTTCGCAACTAAGTGTCCCACTACCTTAAGGTCCGTCCTTTTGAGTTTGCATCTTTAGCTACTTCTGGCCACATCGGTCATTTTTGCAAAATGGGGCATTTCCGCAAATTAATTTTGGGCCATGATATTGGGAGTTTGAATCCATATAAGCCTTAGTGAAGCATTTTCCATGTCTATGAGGCCAATCTTGTTGAGTTTGCACTTCTAGCCACTTTTGGCCACATAAGTTAATTTTCACAAATAGCCAATCGTTTGTTGCGTGTGTCTTTGCAGTTTAATATATACAATTCACAATCTAAACCCCACACATGTGTTGAACCAAACCTCAACCTTCACAATCATAATGACATCAGCTCCCAATTTTTTAAGCACAAGTATATCAAGAGCTACCACTGGCAAGGAATGTTTTTTTTCCACAAAATACATACAAACACTTTTTTTCTTCTTCCGAGCAATATTTTCTTTCCTTTTTCAATTCCCTACAAGTGGCTTTCACTCTTTTTTCTTTTATAATAGTGCATTTTTTTCTTTTTCTATAGTTCCACTCAAAAATTCAATCATACATGTCACACCTCCTTTTTTACACCCTGAGGGTATATGAGAGTTTTTTCCAATTAAAGTGACATTATTCAAAATGAGATTATTATTTAATCAGAGTCGTCACTTGGAATAGTTTATTTGGTGTCCCAAGTCACCGATTTATTTTAAATCCCAAATCGAGGAATTTTTTCGACTTTATTTAAAAGTCTGCGAACCAGAAATTATAAGTAAGAAATTCTGTTAACCCGGGAGAAGGTGTTAGGCATTCCCGGGTTTCGTGGTTCTAGCACGGTCGCTTAGTAATTTATACTTAACTTAAATTGTTTAAACTACTCATTTTTAGGACCTATGTGCATGTATCATTACCGCTTTTAATTGCGTGATTATTCGTAATTAAAGAATTGAGTCACGCGTACGTGTACTCATTTCATTTGGCGCGTCAAAAATCATGTCACACGTACGTGTCCACAATTAATCAAGCATTATTAATTATTAAGAAAGTTTAGCCGAAGTTGCGCGAACGCATACCTCGATTTATTTATTTTTGATATCGTAACTATGTCACGCGTATATGTATGTAATCACGATGA
Organism: Nicotiana sylvestris; assembly: GCF_000393655.2. Taxonomy (NCBI): domain Eukaryota; kingdom Viridiplantae; phylum Streptophyta; class Magnoliopsida; order Solanales; family Solanaceae; genus Nicotiana; species Nicotiana sylvestris. Next base: position 89,808,316 of record NC_091067.1, read on the forward strand.
TTTATTTATTAATATGTGTCTATAGCGTACTAGCACATTTGAATTTTTTCCTAATCTTTGATATTGTTGTGATACCAAATTTACGAACAAGATATTATTGGGGAGCACATGGGCTAGCTAACATGATCTATTACTTAACCAGATTCTTTATGGCTCAAGGCCTACCTTATGACCCATTTTTATTCTTTGCCAAGAAAGAAACAACTCGAATTTTTTTATCTACCCGATTAAAGCATTGATTCAAGAACCAAGACTACATACATTACCAAAATTAGAACTGAAGAATAGAATTTTTGTTTTATTCACGGCACGCTGCAAAAGGACTGTAGATAAGCGAATTATTGTACAAGTAGGAAGTGCGGCATCAAATCAAGTTGCTTTTCGATATCAAGCCAAATAGAAGTTAGAAACAACAAAAAAGCAAATCAAGCAGCTAAAAAAAACTATTAGAAGTTTTGATCTTTTCATATATATATATATATATATATATATATAGAGACACACATATATGTATTGGGAAAAAAAACTGAGTTTATGTTAAAGATGATGTGGCATGACACGTGGATTAGTTAAATGGTCAAAGCGCAGCAATTGACTAAGAGGCACAGATGGAGACAGCCACGGGAAGAAGAATTTAAATAGGCACGAGACGACATATAGATACGAGTCTCGTACCAATTTAAATTATTTACAGCCAACGGATTAGAAGGCATTGAAGGCAAAGATCTGATGACAGAAAGGAGTCCAAATTCATTATTAAATATTTGATACGTTACAAAATTGGTATTTAATAGGAATGATTGTATAACGGCTTATTTAATGTCATTTATTACTCATGATTATATCATTAAAGCTGAGGCTTCATTCCTTTACCTAGAATTATCTATAAAAGGAAGAAGTATCATCATTTGTAAGGACACGGAATACTATTGAGAATTTATTGAAATACACATCTATTTGCTTCTTTACCATCGTTCTCAAAAGTATTTTATTTTTGTCTCCTGATTATCAGTAACCCGAATTTCTTTTTAGCTTTGACCAAAGACTCAGATTTTTGGTTAAACAAATTGGTTCCGTTACCGGGAATCTGATAATCTTTCCTTTTAAGCTATATCTTATCTATTGTCGTCACCATGTCAAACAACAACGCCGACAACAATAGTAATAACACATTGGGAAACCATGAGAATCAAATACATCAAAATCAAGATAACGTGGTTCCCTCTCCTCTAAATTCACCACGTCAATCTCGTGAAGGCACTCCTGTTACTGAATCCCGTGCTGATCAACAAGAGCAATCTGAACATTTTGAAGGAGTTACAACTGAAGCTTTGCAAAAGCTAATTGATGCACAGGTCGGCAAAGCTCTTCAGGCACTTGTTAGTCGATTGCCTGTTGCGCCACCTACACCAACTCCTAATAATAATACATTGGAGAACCCCCGTTCTGGTCTTGATAATTCTGGAAACAGAGCAACCCCCAGTGAACCACAAGAAGGGGGACCAGGTAATTTAAATAATTCGTATTTGCAAAATTTAGTACTAACCTTGCAGAAACAGCTTAAGGAACAAAATGAGCGTATCGAACAAATCCCTGGAGTTCCGCCTGTAATAAAAGGAGTAGACATGGACAAATACTCACAACAACCATGGAAGCCTAGTGCTGCTCCCCTTCCAATTCCGAAAAAGTTCAAAATGCCTGACATCCCGAAATATGATGGTACTACAGACCCACGTGACCACGTGACTGCATTTACAACCGGCGTAAAAGGCAACGACTTGACCAAACAAGAAATTGAATCAGTATTGGTCAAGAAATTTGGAGAAACACTCACCAAGGGTGCATTAAACTGGTATTCTCTTTTATCTGAAAATTCTATTAATTCTTTTGCTGAGCTTGCAGATTCTTTTATTAAAGCACATTCGGGAGCACAAAAGGTTGAGAAAAGGATGAAAGATATTTTCAAAATCAAACAAGGGGATTCGGAGTTGCTTAGAAACTTCGTTGATAGATTCCAGCGTGAAAGAATGACTCTACCTCGTGTGCCTGACAATTGGGCTGCTATAGCTTTTGCAAGTAATTTAAATGACAAAAGTTCTGAAGCCACGAGACGACTCAAAGAAAGTCTTCGAGAATTTCCTGCAACCACATGGAATGATGTTTACAACAGGTATAGCACGAAGCTGCGAATCGAAGAAGATACCGTACCTAAGCTCCATCATGAAGAAAGGGGCGGTACCCGAAGGTCAGATTCCGAAAAAAGATCAGGTAAAAACAGGTACGATCCATATATGGGACCCGCAGGAAAGGACCCACGGTCGAAGCAAGATAACCAGCAATATGATCAAAAATCGAGGAACCGGGATTCTGGCTCTTCTTCAAAGTTCAGGAATGATCGAAACAGACAAGAATCACGAGATGATGACAGAAGTTTAAAGGCACGATTCGGTGGATATAATTTTAATGTCTCTACCTCCGAGCTCGTAGCTGTTTTAAGAAGCATGAGAGACAAGGTACGGTGGCCAAAAGAGATGCGGTCAAATCCAAGTAGACGCAATCCGGATCATTGGTGCGAATTTCACAACGATCACGGGCACAAAACTTCAGAATGTAGATTCCTGCAGAGTGAAGTGGATCATTTATTGAAGCAAGGATACCTCACTGAGTTATTTAGTGAGAAAGGAAAACAAGCTTATATGAAAAACAGACAAGAGCCACCACAACCTCCTTCACCCAAGAGGACAGTGAATGTCATAAGCGGGGGAGAAGATATTCACGGCGTAACCTACACAGCCTCCAACAAGGTTTATAAGGTAACGATTACACACGAGAAACGGGTGCGGCAGGTCCAGGAAAATGAAAGTATTTCGTTCGATGACGCAGATACCGAAGGAGTGACAACTCCACATAATGACGCACTGGTAATATCTTTACTTGTACATGATACTAATGTAAAACGAGTTTTGATTGATCCAGGGAGTTCTGTAAATATTATATTACTAAGGGTACTACGAGAAATGCAAGCTGAAGACAAAATGATACCCAAGGCGCACACCTTGTCAGGCTTCGACAATTCAAGTGTAGTAACAAAAGGTGAGGTATTTCTAACAACTTTTGCTATGGGTGTTGTGAAGGAAACTAAATTTCAGGTAGTTGATATGGAAATGGCCTACAATATGATCATGGGGAGACCATGGATACACGATATGGACGCTGTCCCATCAACTCTACATCAGGTTATTAAATTCCCATCACCATGGGGAATTTGCCAAATTCGTGGGGATCAGCAGATGGATAAAAGTGTCAACGCTGTAACAAGTACGAGCGCCGAAAATAAAGAAAAGTAGCAATTACAGGAAACAGTTGAAGGTAAAAAAGATCAAACTTCAACTGAACAGGAAAAGACGGATTTGGACTCAAGACCTGACACAATTCAAGAACCTGAAGAAAATGAAAGCATCAAAACGACAATTGAAGAGCTTGAGGCAGTGATGTTATTTGATCAATGGCCTGAACGGAAGGTTTATGTCGGGGCCAATTTAAGCACGAACATGCGAGGTATGATAATCGAATTTTTAAAAGCTAACTTAGACTGCTTTGCTTGGTCCCACGCTGATATGACAGGGATACCACCAAATGTGATGACTCACAAACTCAATGAGGACCCTTCTTTCACACCAATAAAGCAAAAGAAACGGAAACAAGGTGCTTTCAAGAACCAGGTGATTCAGGATGAAGTCCAAAAATTATTAAAAATCGGATCAATCCGTGAGGTAAAATATCCTACTTGGTTAGCTAACACGGTGGTTGTACCCAAGAAAAATGGTAAGTGGCGTGTTTGTGTAGATTATACCGATTTAAATAAAGCCTGTCCAAAAGATTCCTTTCCCTTACCGCATATAGACCAACTAATTGATGCAACCGCAGGTCATGAACTTTTAAGTTTTTTAGATGCATACTCAGGATATAATCAAATTAAAATGGATCCTGGTGATGAAGAAAAAACTTCTTTCATCACAGACAGGGGGACTTACTGTTATAAAGTAATGCCCTTTGGCCTCAAAAATGCTGGGGCAACCTATCAAAGGTTGGTCACCAAAATGTTCCAAGAACATTTAGGGAAAACAATGGAGGTATATATAGACGATATGCTCGTCAAAACCCAGCAATCTCATGATCATATTTCTCATCTATCTGTTACTTTTGAAATTTTGCGAAAATTTAATATGAAACTCAACCCAGAAAAATGTGCATTTGGAGTTGCATCAGGTAAGTTTTTGGGTTTTCTTGTTTCTAATCGTGGTATTGAAGTGAATCCTTCTCAGATCAAAGCAATAGAAGAAATCCCGGATATACTTACTAATAAAAAGGAAGTACAAAGATTAACGGGAAGAATTGCAGCTTTGGGGAGATTTATTTCCAAATCCTCGGAAAGGTGTTTTAAGTTTTTCTCTGCACTTAAAAAGCAAGATCATTTTGAATGGAATGAAGATTGTCAACAAGCCCTTAGAAATTTGAAAGCTTATTTGTCAAAACCACCGTTGTTGGCAAAACCGAAGGTGGGGGAAAAACTTCTCATTTATCTGGCCGTATCTGAAGTCGCAGTAAGTGCTGTTTTAGTCCGCGAGGACCAAGGTAAACAATCTCCTATTTATTATGTAAGTAAGTCCTTATTGGAAGCTGAGACACGATACCCACAGCTAGAAAAATTAGCATTAGCTTTGATCATGGCATCTAGAAAGTTAAGACCTTATTTTCAATGTCATCCCATTGTTGTAGTTACTGCTTTTCCGCTTCGAAATATTTTGCATAAACACGAACTTTCAGGAAGATTAGCAAAATGGGCTATAGAACTAAGTGAGTATGAAGTTATTTATCAACCCAGGACCGCTATAAAGTCTCAAGTACTAGCTGATTTCGTGGCTGATTTTAGCCAGGGGATGCATTTAGAAGCAGAAAAAGAATTACTAGTTTTTAATGGTGCGAACCCGGGGACTTGGGTTTTATACACTGACGGTTCATCTAATGTAAAAGGGGCAGGCCTAGGAATAGTCCTCGTACCACCTGCGGGTGAGACCATTAGACAGGCTATAAAATGTCATTCTATAACTAACAATGAAGCAGAGTATGAGGCTGTAATTGCAGGTTTAGAATTGGCACGAGAACTCGGCATAACACAGATTATAATCAAGAGTGATTCTCAACTCGTGGTTAATCAGATGCTGGGGACTTATACAGCCAGAGAGTCACGAATGCAAGAATACCTCGCAAAGGTACGGGAGTTAATAAAGCAATTCCAAACTTGGAAAGTAGTGCAGATCCCAAGAGATGAGAATGTAGAGGCAGATGCTTTAGCAAACCTTGCATCCGCAACAGACGTGGCAAACAATACAGATGCTTCAGTCATACATCTATTTCATTCCGTTCTTGAATCTAATAAAAACGAGGTAAATTTTAATCATCTAACATGAGATTGGAGAAATGAAATTGTTGCCTTTTTACAGCATGGAACCGTGCCTAATGACAAAGGAAAGGCTTACGCGCTTCGCAAAAAAGCTGCACGATATTGTTTATATCAAGGAAATCTTTATCGAAAGATGTTCGGCGGACCACTAGCAAGGTGTCTCGGACCCTCTCAAATCGAATATGTCATGAGAGAAGTACATGAAGGACATTGTGGGAATCACGCAGGAGGACGGTCACTGGTAAGAACGTTAATTCGCACAGGATATTATTGGCCTAAGATGGAAGAAGAGGCAACCAGTTTCGTGTCCAAATGTGATAAATGTCAAAGGTACGACAATAATATGCACAGACCAGCTGAGTTACTACATCCTGTTTTAGCCCCATGGCCCTTTATGAAATGGGGAATGGATATCGTAGGTCCACTTCCACAAGCAAAAGGTCTGGTAAAATTTCTACTTGTACTTACAGATTATTTTACTAAATGGGTAGAAGTAGGGGCATTTAAACAGGTATGAGAAAAAGAAGTTAAAGACTTCATATGGCGAAATATAATATGCCGCTTTGGAGTACCAAAGGAGATCGTGTGTGACAATGGACCACAATTCATTGGAGCTCAAGTTACAGAATTTCTTCGAAGTTGGCAAATCAAAAGAATAACGTCTACGCCATATCATCCAGTGGGGAATGGACAAGCAGAATCAACTAACAAAGTTATTATCAATAACTTGAAAAAGAGGTTACAAGATTCAAAAGGTAATTGGCCTGAGGTGTTACCTGGAGTACTATGGGCTTATCGTACAACGACCAAAACAGGCACTGGAGAAACACCATTTTCGATGGTTTATGGTACGGAAGCCTTAATTCCAGTTGAAATAGGTGAGCCAAGCACACGATACGATCAGGCAACGGAGGAATCTAATAATGAAGAGATGCGGGTTAGCCTAGATTTACTTGAAGGAAGAAGAGAAGCTGCTTTGATAAGGATGGCAGCACAAAAGCAAGTAATAGAACGATATTACAATAGGAAAGCACGCCTCAGATTTTTCAAAATTGGGGACTTCGTGCTTAAAAAGGTGTTCCAATCTGCAAAAGCTGCTAACTCAGGAAAGCTAAGTCCAACATGGGAAGGACCATACAAAGTCCGTGGCATTGCGGGAAAAGGAGCATACCAGTTGGAAACAATGGATGGTAAAGTTTTACCCTCACATTGGAATGTTGTCCACTTAAAAAGATACTACTTTTGAGAAAGTACCTACGGTCAGGTATCATCGTGTTAAAATTTCTCTCTTGGTTTATTAATATTTTACTAACGATTTTAGATGCTAGGCAAAATATCCTAACTCGTGCCAAATGATGAGTCACAACCTGCAAGGCAAAATGGAGTATTCTTAAATTCCTAGCCCAGGGTTACAATTAATCTGATGGAAATACACACGAGTTAGGCGGTCTTCATCTATAATTGCACCTTCGGGTCCCACATATCTTTCTGTTTCAGGAAAAAGGGCCAAAATAAAAGAAATAAACAAGTGCTTGAGGCTTCATACTTTACCGCTCAAACACTTGGGGGACTACAATATTATACACAGATACGTGTAGAAATGCAGATACGCAGATACGAATATCGAACGATAGAAGTCAAGTGTTGAAAAAAAAATTATGAAGTCTTCAGCATTCATGAGAACAACAGAGTCATCTCTCAAACTCATAAACAAAGTCACCTCTCAAACCCTTCTTAATATGTAAAGATAGGGTCATGACTATGTACTGAAACAGGTTATGAAGAAAAACCTTGTTTATTTTATGTTATTCACAAATCTGTTACAAGAAAAACAGTTACGAGAAAGTTGTAGATGTATTGTAATACATGTAACAGTCAAACACTTGTTAAAAGTTTATAAAAAAAAACTTGCCAAAGTTTTTTCATACAAAACGTGTGTATTCCTATTTCTATCATCGTATTATAACACCATTATGAAGTTGAGACGTCTTTTTCAATAAGTGTCGATAAAATAAAAGGGCCCTCTTTTATAAACCTCATGTTAATAAGTCATGAGAAGAATCATAAAGCATTTTCAAAGGATAAAAATGCTAAACTATTCTATAAGTCCTAAATAAGTAAGGAAAAGGCAAGAATAGAACACATTGAAGTACTAACAAAACTTCTTAATATAATTAAAAAGACTAAGTAGAAACTTAGTCAATAAAAGTTTATACAAGTGCCCCATTATGATAACTGGGGACTTTCACCAAAAAATCCCTTAAAAACTAAGGGATAAAACCATCATCCAATTGAAGGGGTTAGCACATCAGAAGTTGCAATATTAATTTCACTTTCAGCCACAGGCACGGTGGCAACTTCTGAAGAAGCAGCAACAGGAACGGTTTCAGCTGATCTTGAAATGTTAGGATCAATGAGGGAAGCAAGAGTCACGGAAGCTTCAACTTCCACAGACTGAGTCATAGAAGTTTCACCCTCTGAAGCTGGAATTGCAACATTTTCAGCTTAAGCAGGAATTGTAATCCCAATTGCTGCAGTATTCACTTCTTCATTTAAAAGTTCTTCTGTTCCAGGAACTTCAAGTGCAGGAGAAGGAGTATCAGTATACTGTTGGCTTTTCTCGATGGTATCTACGACTTTGGCCAGTTCAAACTGCAAGTCAAAACCTTCTTGAGCAGCTTCCGTCAAAGCATCACGACGAGATTTCAGGAAAGCCCAACTCACCTCTATGTTAAAATTTTCCTCTAGAAGTCCATATTCCTTTTCCCACATAGCAAGATCGTTTTTTAAGATTTGATATTCAGCTAAATGGGAATCAAGGGAAGCTTCAAGAGAAGCATGAGAACTCTTCAAGGCATGAATCTCGTCAGAAGAAGTCTGTAAGTCAGCCTGAGCTTGAGTCAAGCTTTGCACTAACTCTCCTGCATATTCTTCCTTCCTAGCCAAAAGTGCCTTCAGCTCCCTAACTTCTTCACTAGCCCTGGATAATTGTTCTGACAAAGAGCATTCCAAAAGCTCTTTGTCTCTTTTCAATTGGCTTGAAGAGGCTTTGACAGTTGCCAGTTCAGAAGTTAAACCACGGTTTTGCTGCTCCAGGAGATTTTTATCTTCTTGCAACTCCTCTATGGTCCCTTGAGCATTCTCGAACTGCTCCTTCCAATTGGTTGCTTCAAGCTGGGCTCCCCTAGCTATTTCTTCGGCCTCGTGGACAGTCTTTTCAGACTCACGAGCTTTTCTTTCCAGTAGGGAAATTCTTCCCATTAATTCTGTGCCAATAAGGTTAGCCTACAGAGATAAGTCATAGAAATGAGAGATTGAAGATAATTAAAAAAAAACTTGTTGGTAAAAATACCTTCAAAGTAGAATGAACTACGTCATTCATCAGAGTTAAGCAGCTATGGCTCTCCATCTTCTTGTTCTCGATATCTCCAATTAGAGGTTCGAGCCAAACATCGGCACTGCCGGTCTTCCTCAAGAGGCTATGATTGGCAGGAACCTCCAAAGTAACACTTCTCATAGTCATACTTCCACTGCTAGAACCTGTCTCTATATGATGAACAGAGGGAAGAGGAGCAATGGAAGGAATGAAAGGAAAAGATGTTGAAACCAACGCAAGAGCGGAAGCAGGTGCGGTAGAAACAGCCAAGGGAACGGATATAGGAGCGGTAGAAACTGGCAAAAGAACGGAAGTCGTCAAAACTGGTAAAGAAATACTTACGGTTGGCAGAGGAATGGAGGAAATAGGAACAAATGAGGAAAGAGGAGCTTCATCAAAAACAGGGCCGAGCTCGCCACTCCCAAAACCACTGTAAAAAAGATGCTGAATTGACTCATTATTATCTCTTGGTTCGGCGTCCTCGTCAGAATGAGTCAAAATAGGCTCGGTGGTGGAGGTTCGAGCAGGAGTGTTTTCAATTTCATCATCAATGATTATTCGTCTCCTGACCCTTGGCCTGGTAATTAGGGAGGTACCCTCCTCTTCTTCTTCAGAACTTTCCTTTGTAGCTTTCCTTTTAGGCAGCAAGGCTCGAGCCTTATACAAATCAAGAGCAGCATTCGCAGACATGCGAATGACCATAGCTACTTCAGCCGTCATTCCTCTAATGCCAAATCCTGATTAAAGGATGGATATACATGATTAAAGTTGAGGAAAAAGTGCTTAACATGTAAAAAAAATTATAAAAAGGGGGATACCATGTGTTTTGACCTTCCATCCATGTAAGGAAGAAATTGATTTCCAAGTTCTCTGCTCCCTAGAAGCAATCTTCAAAAGTGAGTCTACCCAACCACGGAAGTTGGGAATAGGTTCCACATCTCCCATGGTTGCTACAAAAAACCAAGAAGGGACGAGGTTAAAAACAACTTTCTTTTGAAATTCTCAAAAGTAGGTACGATAAATAAAAGAAAACCTACATTCAAAATTCCACTTCTCAGGGAAGGGAATATTTGTTTCGCCAATCGAACAACAACGTAACGGATATACCATCCATGATCTTTGTCATCCTCAGGATTTACCAAAACTTTTTTGCTCCTTGCAGTTAAGGTAAAAACCCCATGGCGTATTAAGTTAGGATGGTATAGATGAATGAGGTGAGAAAAGGTGAAATTGACATTGGCCTTGGAGGATAAATATCTCAAACAAGCCACTGTTCTCCACACTAATGGACCGATTTGGGCCAAACAAATTGTAAAGAAACGACAAAAATCGAGGATAACTGGGTCAATCGGAGGATTAAAACCTAAAGTGAAGGGGTAAGTGTAAACAGAAGAATACCCACTTCTAAAAGAGGAAATTCTTTGATTTGGGAAGGAATTGACATTCGGAGACTATCCTTCCCGTTACAATCTCTTCTTATGGTGGGGATTGTAAGCTCGGTTACTATTGTTGGGTAAGTATCGGCTCTTTCTAAATTTTTAATTTGTTTTTGAAGAGACGTTTTGTCACTTTCAAAGGACAAATCGCTGGGGAACTATATCATCAACTGAGGGTTCTTGAGAAGAATCAAGAATTTCCCTACTTTTAGAAGAAGGGGCTTTTGGGATAGAACTCCTTGAAGAAGAACCAGAGGAGCCGCCTCGCATAGATTCTAACCCTGTTCGAAGCCTACCTCCTCCGCCTCTTCTGTGTCTAACAGGGGCGTTGGGGAATTGATCTAGAATTGGAACTTTTTTACGGTTAGGGTTTGAAGAAGACATTGTTAAGAAGGAAGTATGTGCTGAAGATTTGTGAAGAAGACAAAGGAAGACAAAGTTATGTGTAAAATGGGAACCGTCAACTTTAGAAGTGTAATGATGAAAAGCCTATAATAAAGGCAGCTATCACCTCGTAAATAGTGAGAATGAATAAGTCTCGAAAAAGGGTATGAATAGCGGAATCAATTAGAAAATGACACATGGGCAGAACATTAAATGGAAAAGACTGCTGAGGCGTTAATACTGTCATGAGCATTAATTGTGGCAAAAATTCCTTTTACATGAAGATCCACTTCCCAATTATTTAATTGATAAAAAAAATGGAAAGTGGGGGGACTATCTGTATTGGGAAAAAAACTGAGTTTATATTAAAGATGATGTGGCATGACATGTGGATTAGTTAAATGGTCAAAGCGCAGCAATTGACTAAGAGGCACGGATGGAGACAGCCACGGGAAGAAGAATTTAAATAGGCACGAGACGACGTATAGATACGAGTCTCGTACCAATTTAAATTATTTACAGCCAACGGATTAGAAGGCATTGAAGACAAAGATCTGATGACAGAAAGGAGTCCAAATTCATTATTAAATACTTGATACGTTACAAAATTGGTATTTAATAGGAATGATTGTATAACGGCTTATTTAATGTCATTTATTACTCATGATTATATCATTAAAGCTGAGGCTTCATTCCTTTACCTAGAATTATCTATAAAAGGAAGAAGTATCATCATTTGTAAGGACACGGAATACTATTGAGAATTTATTGAAATACACATCTATTTGCTTTTTTACCATCGTTCTCAAAAGTATTTTATTTTTGTCTCCTGATTATCAGTAACCCGAATTTCTTTTTAGCTTTGACCTAAGACTCAGATTTTTGGTTAAACAATATACACACAGTCACACACCAATAAGCAATTTATAACTGGCCAACAGCAAAATCTTGAAGAACTTTTCCCGCTCAATTTCTCAGCTCTCTAAACATCACAAACTGAAAATCCAATCTCCTCCACATAGCTGCCAAGCGAGGTCTCTTTAATAGCAAAGATTGAGAAAAATCAGTTACAAATTTCGACTATAGAACTCGGCCAAAAAATAACAGCAACTAATTCAACACCGGAATCGTGAACGGGAACCACGAACATAGTCTCGAACGATAACCTGAACCTCGAACCCGAAACGCCCCAACAAACCTCACCTCAAACAAAATCCATGGTTGAAATCCCAGAATCGCTCATCCAAACATCTGTAGGTGAAAAGAAGTGTTGTTTTGTGGCTACTCTAGTTTTCTTCCCTTTTAGCTCTTTCTCACAATGGTTTATTTTGTTTGCAACTGTTTTAATTCCGTTTCAGCATTCCCGCTTTGATAATAGCTGAATTTTCTTCCCTTTTAGCTCTTTCTCAATTTGTTAGATCATTATCTAACAAAAACTTAGGCTGCCGTTTTCTTTTTCTTAGAGGTATTGTTCGGTCCTCCTCTTCTTTTTAGAGTATGTTCTGCCGTTTTTTTTTTGCTTTTCTATCTGTCTAGCCCTTAGGTCTAGGTCTAGCTTTATTTTGTAGGGGTAGGAATTAGTTAGGTCAAATGGGAAACGGGTATGAGCTCAATGTTTTGGGCTTGAAGGGATTTGAGTCAAAAATTTGGGCTAATTAACTTTGGGGTAGGAAGAATAAATCAAAATCTTTTTTTTTTATTTTTCTTTTTCTTTGATTTTAAATCTAACAAAATCCTAAATTAATCCTAAATCAATCTAATTTATAAAAGTTAAAATTGTTTATCTATTAAAATAATTAATTAACTTAAAACTAAATAAAAATACTACTTACCATTTTTTGTGATTTTTCTTAATAAAATTAATTCCTACATACAAATTGGACCTAAGATGACATGAAATTAAAATGTGATATTTTTTATCATTTTTCTTTGATTTTAGAAATATTAAAAATGCATGAAATGCAACTAAATAAAAAAAACTTCTAAAATCCCCTTAAAATCATTTTTGGTTTATTTTTAGGAGTTATTTTCATATAGAGCAAAAATTAGGAGCTCACAGCTGCCCCTCTTTGCTCGAAAATATGAAGAGCTTTCGGGCAAAGATATATTGAGCAATTACGAGCAATTTTTTGCCCGTTTGAAACTCCATTTGGAAGTATTTTGAAAAAGTTTGACCGAACCTTACTTCGGAGGTTGCCTACATATCCTTGACTATAAAGGACTCAGGTCGGTGTAGTTCTTGAAGGATGATGGAGTGATGAGTTTGAGAGTCGAGTGAGGTTCCGTCGAGGCTCCAGTCCGCGGTCCTGTTATTACATCAAAATCAAAATAAAAAAGACTAACTAAACCTATTAGCTACGAGTTACTTGATTCCTATCTATAAATCTTCTGAAGCTTGATCTTGAATCTTGGCTAGTTCTTCCGGCAGACTCCAATCTGGATCTTGATGCTTGTTAGCTGTGAATGCTGGTTCATTTTTCTTCAGCTTTTCGGACCAAGGCGGGACATGCAAAGCTTGTGACTTCAATCGTATCTTGGGCAGTCCGCATCTTTTCTTCGCTTTTACACATAGAGTTCAACTTCTTTTCTTGTTTCTTCTTTTCTTTTATTTGGGTTGAGACTTCTTCTTTTGGTCATCTCGAACCTTGTGCCTCACGGTGAAAAACCTGTTAAGGCACAAGGCAAACAAAAGATAAAAGTTTTCCGCCCTAGTTTTCACTAGGAAAATTTCGTGAGTTATTGCAATTAAAATCTAAACTATTCCTTCATTGAAAGCAATTATAATTGGGATTCTGTATCCTTTAGAAAAAGAGATTAGGGAGTGAAGCCCAATATCTATAATGAAATCAAACAGTTAGTGGAGACCCTATGTTGGAAAAGAGACTAGGGAGTGAAGACCCTATGTCAAAAATAACTTCATATAAGGAGTGGAGACCCTATATTGGAAAAACAAATAGGGAGTGGAGACCCTATGTTGGAAAAGTAGACTAGGGAGTGGAGACCCGATTCCCAAAATAAAATCAACTAGGGAGTGAAGACCCTATGTTGGAAAAGCAGACTAGGGAATGGAGACCCTATGTCTAAAATAAAATCAATCAGGGAGTGGAGACCTTATGTTGGAAAAGCAAACTAGGGAGCGGAGACCCAATGCTTAAAATAAAATCAATTAGGGAGTGGAGACCCTATACCTAAAATAACTTCAACTAGGGAGTGGAGACCCTATGTTGGAAAAGCAGACTAGGGAGTGGGGACCCTATGCCTAAAATAAAATCAACTAGGAAATGGAGACCCTATGTTGGAAAAGCAGACTAGGGAGTGGAGACCCTATGGCTAAAATAACTTCAACTAAGGAGTGGAGACCCTATGTTGGAAAAGCAGGCTAGGGAGTGAAGAGCCTATGTCTAAAATAACTTCAACTAGGGAGTGATAACCCTATGTTGGAAAAGTGACTAGGAAGTAGATACCCAATGTCTAAAATAAAATCAACTAGGGAGTGAAGACCCTATGTTGGAAAAGAAGACTAGGGAGTTGAGACCCTACGCCTAAAATAAAATCAACTAGGGAGTGAAGACCCTATGTTGGAAAAGTAGACTAGGGAGTGGAGACCCTATGCCTAAAATAAAATCAACTAAGGAGTGGAGACCATATATTGGAAAAGCGACTAGGGAGTGGAGATACTATGTCTAAAATAACTTCAACTAGGGAGTGGAGACCCTATGCTGGAAAAGCAGACTAGGGAGTGGAGACCCTATATATAAAGTAAATTCAACTAGGGAGTAGAGATCCTATGTTGGAAAAGAAGACTAGGGAGTTGAGACCCTATGTCTAAAATACAATCAACTAGGGAGTGGAGACCCTATGTTGGAAAAGCGACTAGGGAGTGGAAACCCTATGTCGAAAATAATTCAATTAGGGAGTAGAGACCCTATGTTGGAAAAGCAGACTAGAAGTGGAGACCCTATGCCTAAAATAAAATCAACTAGGGAGTAGAGAATCTATGTTGAAAAACAGACTAGGGAGTGGAGACTCTATACCTAAAATAAAATCAACTAGGAAGTAGAGGCCATATGTTAGAAAACCAGACAAGGGAGAGGAGACTCTATGCTTAAAATAAAATCAACTAGGAAGTGGAGACCCTATGTTGGAAAAATAGAATATGAAGTGGAGACCTTATACCTAAAATGAAATCAACTAGGGAGTGGAGACCCTATGTTGGAAAATTGACTAGGGAGTGGAGACCCTATTCCTAAAATAAAATCAACTAGGGAATGGAGGACCTATGTTGGATAAGAAGACAAGGGATTTGAGACCCTATGCCTAAAATAAATTCAACTAGGGAGTGGAAACCTTATGTTGGAAAAGCATACTAGGGAGTGGTGACCCTATGCCTAAAATAGAATCAACTAGGAAATGAAGACCCTATGTTCGAAAAGCAGACTAGTGAGTGGAGATCCTATGCCTAAAATAAAATCAACAAGGGAGTGGAAACCCAATGCTGGAAAAGCAGACTAGGGAATGGAGACCCTATGTCTAAAATAAAATCAACTAGGGAGTGGAAACCCTATTTTAGAAAAACGACTAGGGAGTGAAGACCTTATGTCTAAAATAACTTCAACTAGGGAGTGGAGACCCTATGTTGGAAAAGCAGGCTAGAGAGTGAAGAGCCTATGTCTAAAATAACTTCAATTAGGAAGTGGAGACTCTATGTTGGAAAAGTAGATTAGGGAGTGAAGATACTATGTCTAAAATAACTTCAACTAGGGAGTGGAGACCCTATGTTGGAAAAGCAGGCTAGAGAGTGAAGAGCCTATGTCTAAAATAACTTCAACTAGAGAGTGATAACCCTATGTTGGAAAAGTGACTAGGAAGTTGAGACCCAATGTCTAAAATAAAATCAACTAGGGAGTGGAGACCCTATGTTGGAAAAGAATACTAGGGAGTTGAGACCCTATGCCTAAAATAAAATCAACTAGGGAGTGAAGACCCTATGTTGGAAAAGTAGACTAGGGAGTGGAGACCCTATGCCTAAAATAAAATCAACTAGGGAGTGGAGACCCTATATTGGAAAAGCGACTAGGCAGTGGAGATACTATGTCTAAAATAACTTCAACTAGGGAGTGAAGACTCTATGCTGGAAAAGCAGACTAGGGAGTGGAGACCCTATGTATAAAGTAAATTCAACTAGGGAGTGGAGACCCTATGTTGGAAAAGAAGACTAGGGAGTTGAGACCCTATGTCTAAAATAAAATCAACTAGGGAGTGGAGACCCTATGTTGGAAAAGCGACTAGGGAGTGGAGACCCTATGTCGAAAATAATTTCAATTAGGGAGTAGAGACCCTATGTTGGAAAAGCAGACTAGAAGTGGAGATCCTATGCCTAAAATAAAATCAACTAGGGAGTGGAAACCCAATGCTGAAAAGCAGACTATGGAATGGAGACCCTATGTCTAAAATAAAATCAACTAGGGAATGGAGACCCTATTTTGGAAAAGCGACTAGGGAGTGAAGACCTTATGTCTAAAATAACTTCAACTAGGGAGTGGAGACCCTATGTTGGAAAAGCAGACTAAGGATCGGAGACTCTATGCTTAAAATAAAATCAATTAGGAAGTGGAGACTCTATGTTGGAAAAGTAGATTAGGGAGTGAAGACCCTATGCCTAAAATAAAATCAACTAGGGTGTCGAGACCCTATGTTGGAAAAGTGGACTAGGGAGTGGAGATCCTATGTCTAAAATAAAATAAACTAAGGAGTGGAGTCCCTATGTTGGAAAAGCGAATAGGGAGTGGAGACCCTATGTCTAAAATAACTTCAACTAGGGAGTGGAGACCCTATGTTGGAAAAGCAGACTAGGGAATGAAGACCCTATGTATACAGTAAAATCAACTAGGGAGTGAAGACCCTATGTTGGAAAAGAAGCCTAGGGAGTCGAGACCCTATGCCTAAAATAAAATCAACTAGGGAGTGGAGACCCTATGTTGGTAAAGTAGACTAGAGAGTGGAGACCCTATGCCTAAAATAAAATCAACTTGGCAGTGGAGATCCTATGTTGGAAAAGCAGACTAGGGAGTGGAGGTCCTATATCTAAAATAAAATCAACTAGGGAGTGGAGACCCTATGTTGGAAAATTAGACTAGGGAGTGGAGATCCTATGCCTAAAATAAAATCAACTGAGGAGTGGAGACTCTATGTTGGAAAAGTAGAGTAGGAAGTGGTGACCCTATACCTAAAATAAAATCAATTAGGTAGTGGAGACCCTATGTAGGAAAAGCAGACTAGAGAGTGGAGACCTTATTCCTAAAATAAAATAAACTAGGGAATGAAGGACCTATGTTGGATAAGAAGACAAGGGAGTTGAGACTCTATGCTTAAAATAAAATCAACTAGGGAGTGGAGACCCTATGTTGGAAAAGCGACTAGGCAGTGGAGACCTTATGTCTAAAATAACTTCAACTAGGGAGTGGAGACCCTATGTTGGAAAAGCAGACTAGGAAATGGAGACCCTATGTATACAGTAAATTCAACTAGGGAGTGGAGACCCTATGTTGGAAAAGAAGACTAGGGAGTTGAGACCCTATGCCTAAAAAAAATTCAACTAGGGAGCGGAGACCCTATGTTGGAAAAGTAGACTAGAGAGTGGAGACCCTATGCCTAAATAAAATCAACTAGGGAGTGGAGACAATATGTTAGAAAACAGACTAGGGAGTAGAGATCCTATATATAAAATAAAATCAACCAGTGAGTGAAGACCTTATGTTGGAAAAGCGACTAGGGAGTGGAGATAATTTGCCTAAAATAACTTCAACTAGGGAGTAGAGACCCTATGCTGGAAAAGCAGACTACGGAGTAGAGACCCTCTGTATAAAGTAAATTCAACTAGGGAGTGGAGACCCTATGTTGGAAAAGAAGACTAGGGAGTTGAGACCCTATACCTAAAATAAAATTATCTAGGGAGTGGAGACCCTATGTTGGAAAAGCGACTAGGGAGTGGAGACCCTATGTCTAAAATAACTTATACTAGGTAGTGGAGACCCTATGTTGGATAAATAATTATGGAGTGGAGACCCTACGTTTAATATAATTTCAACTAGGGAGTGAAGACCCTATGTTGGAAAAGCAGACTAGGGAGTGAAGAGCCTAAAATAAAATCAACTAGGGAGTGGAGACCCTATGTTGGAAAAGCAGACTAGGGAGTGGAGATCCTATGCATAAAATAAAATCAACTAGTGAGAGGAGACTATATGTTGGAAAAGCAGACTAGGGAGTGAAGATCCTATATATAAAATAAAATCAACTAGGGAGTGGAGACCCTATGGTGGAAAAGCAGACTAGGGAGTGGAGACCCTATGTATAAAATAACTTCAACTGGGGAGTAGAGAACCTATGCTGGAAAAGCAGACTAGGGAGTTGAGATCCTATGCCTAAAATAAAATCAACAAGGGAGTGGAGAACCTATGTTGGAAAAACGACTAGGGAGTGGAGACCCTATGTCGAAAGTAATTTCAACTAGGGAGTGAAGACCCTATGTTGGAAAAGCAGACTAGGAGTGGAAACCCTATGCCTAAAATAAAATAAAATAGAGAGTGGAGACTCTATGTTTGAAAAACAGACTATGGAGTGGAGACCCTATACCTTAAATAAAATCAATTAGGGAGTGGAGACCCTATGTTGGAAAAACAGACTAGGGCGTGAAGACTCTATGCTTAAAATAAAATCAACTTGGGAGTAGAGACCCTTTGATGGAAAAGCAAACTAGAGAGTGGAGACCCTATGCCTAAAATAAAATCAACTAGGGAGTGGAGACCCTATGTTGGAAAAGCAGACTAGGGAGTGGAGGTCTTATATCTAAAATAAAATCAACTATCGAGTGAAGACCCTATGTTGGAAAAGCGACTAGGGAGTGGAGATACTATGTCTAAAATAACTTCAACTAGGGAGTGGAGACCCTATGCTGGAAAAGCAGACTAGGGAGTGGAGACCCTATGTCTAAAATTACTTCAATTAGGGAGTGGAGACCCTATGTTGGAAATTCAGTCTAGGGAGTGGAGACCGTATGCCTAAAATAAAATCAACTAGGGAGTGTAGACCCTATGTAAGAAAGCAGACTAGGGAGTGGAGACCCTATGCCTAAAATAAAATTAACTAGGGAGTGGTGACCCTATGTTGGAAAAGCAAACTAGGGAGTTGAGACCCTATGTCTAAAATAAAATCTACTAGGGAGTGGAGACCCTATGTTGGAAAAGTGATTAGGGAGTGGAGATCCTATGTCTAAAATAAAATTACCTAGGGAGTGGAGACCCTATGTTGGAAAAGCAGACTAGGGAGTGGAGATCCTTTATCTAAAATAATATCAACTAGGGAGTGGAGACCCTATGTTGGAAAAGCGACTAGGGAGTGGAGATATTACGTCTAAAATAACTTTAACTAGGGAGTGGAGACCCTATGCTGGAAAAGCAGACTAGGGAGTGGAGACCCTATGTATAAAGTAAATTCAACTAGAGAGTGGAGACCCTATGTTGGAAAAGAAGACTAGGGAGTGGAGACCCTATGTCTAAAGTAAAATCAACTAGGGAGTGGAGACCCTATGTTGGAAAAGCGACTAGGGAGTGAAGACCCTATGTCGAAAATAATTACAACTAGGGAGTGGAGACTCTATGTTGGAAAGGCAGACTAGGAGTGGAGACCCTATGCCTAAAATAAAATCAAATAGAGATTGGAGACTCTATGTTTGAAAAGCAGACTATGGAGTGGAGACCCTATTTCTAAAATAAAATCAATTAGGGAGTGGAGACCCTATGTTAGAAAAGCGGACTAGGGAGTGGAGACTCTATGCTTAAAATAAAATGAACTAGGAAGTGGAAATCCTATGTTGGAAAAGCAGACTAGGGAGTGGAGACCCTATGCCTAAAATAAAATCAACTAGGGAGTGGAGACCCTATGTTAGAAAAGCGACTAGGGAGTGGAGACCCTATGTCTAAAATAAAATCAACTAGGGAGTGTAGACCCTATGTCTAAAATAACTTCAACTAGGGAATGGAGACCCTATGTTGGAAAAGCAGACTAGGGAGTGGGGACACTATTTATAAAGTAAATTCTACTAGGGAGTGGAAACCCTATGTTGGAAAATCAACTAAGGAGTTGAGACCCTATGCCTAAAATAAAATCAACGAGGGAATGTAACCCTATGTAAGAAAGCAGACTAGGAAGTGGAGACCCTATGCCGAAAATAGAATCAACTAGGTAGTGGAGACCCTTTGTTGGAAAAACAGACAAGGGAGTGGAGTCCCTATGTATAAAGTAAATTCCACTAGGGAGTGGAGACCCTATGTTGGAAAAGAAGACTAGGGAGTTGAGACCCTATGCCTAAAATAAAATTAACTAGGGAGTAGAGACCCTATGCTGGAAAAGTAGACTAGAGAGTGGAGACCCTATGCCTAAAATAAAATCAACTAGGGAGTGGAGACCCTATGTTGGAAAAGCAGACTAGGGAGTGGAGGTCTTATATCTAAAATAAAATCAACTATCGAGTGAAGACCCTATGTTGGAAAAGCGACTAGGGAGTGGAGATACTATGTCTAAAATAACTTCAACTAGGGAGTAGAGACCCTATGCTGGAAAAGCAGACTACGGAGTAGAGACCCTCTGTATAAAGTAAATTCAACTAGGGAGTGGAGACCCTATGTTGGAAAAGAAGACTAGGGAGTTGAGACCCTATACCTAAAATAAAATTATCTAGGGAGTGGAGACCCTATGTTGGAAAAGCGACTAGGGAGTGGAGACCCTATGTCTAAAATAACTTCTACTAGGTAGTGGAGACCCTATGTTGGATAAATAATTATGGAGTGGAGACCCTACGTTTAATATAATTTCAACTAGGGAGTGAAGACCCTATGTTGGAAAAGCAGACTAGGGAGTGAAGAGCCTAAAATAAAATCAACTAGGGAGTGGAGACCCTATGTTGGAAAAGCAGACTAGGGAGTGGAGATCCTATGCATAAAATAAAATCAACTAGTGAGAGGAGACCCTATGTTGGAAAAGCAGACTAGGGAGTGAAAATCATATATCTAAAATAAGTTCAACTAGGGAATGGAGACCCTATGTTAGAAAAGCAGACTAGGGAGCAAAGGCTCTATTCTTAAAATAAAATCAACTAGGAAGTGGAGATTCTATGTTTGAAAAGAAGATTAGGGAGTGGAGACCCTATGCCTAAAATAAAATCAACTAGGGAGTGGAGACCCTATGTTGGAAAAGCAGACTAGGGAGTGGAGATCCTATGTCTAAAATAAAATCAATTAGGGAGTGGAGACACTATGTTGGAAAAGCGACAGGGAGGGGAGACCCTTTGTCTAAAATAACATCAACTAGGGAGTGGATACCCTATGTTGGAAAGGCAGACTAAGGAGTGAAGCCCCTATGTATAAAGTAACTTCAACTAGGGAGTGGATACCCTATGCCTAAAATAAAATCAACTAGGGAAAGGAGACCCTATGTTGGAAAAGAAGACTAGGGAGTTTAGACCCTATGCCTAAAATTAAATCAACTAGGGAGTGAAGACCCTATATTAGAAAACCAGACTAGGGAGTGGAGACTGTATGCCTAAAATAAAATTAACTAGGGAGTGGAGACCCAATGTTGGTAAAGCTGACAAGGAAGTGGAGATTCTATGCCTAAAATAAAATCAACTAGGGAGTGGAGACCCTCTGTTGGAAAAGCAGACTAGGGAATGGAGACCTTATGTCTAAAATAAAATCAACTAGGGAGTGTAGACCCTATGTTGGAAAAGCGACTAAAGAGTGGAGACCTTATGTCTAAAATAACTTCAACTAGGGATTGGAGACCCTATGTTGGAAAAGCAGACTAGGGAGTGGAGACCCTATCTATAAAGTTAATTCATCTAGAGAGTGAGATCTTATGTTGGAAAAGAAGACTAGGGAGTTGTGACCCTATGCATAAATTACAATCAACTAGGAAATGGATACCCTATTTTGGAAAAGCAGACTAATGAGTGGAGATCCTATACCTAAAATAAAATCAACTAGGGAGTGGAGACCCTATGCTGGAAAAGCAGACTAGGGAAGAAGACCCTATGTCTAAACTAAAATTAACTAGGGAGTGGAGACCTAATGTTGGTAAAGCTGACAAGGAAGTGGAGATTCTATGCCTAAAATAAAATCAACTAGGGAGTGAAGACCCTATGCTGGAAAAGCAGACTAGGGAATGAAGGCACTATGTCTAAAATAAAATCAACTAGGGAGTGGAGACCCTATGTTGGAAAAGCGACTAGGGAGTGAAAACCATATATCTAAAATAACTTCAACTAGGGAATGGAGACCCTATGTTGGAAAAGCAGACTAGGGAGCGAAGGCTCTATTCTTAAAATAAAATCAACTAGGAAGTGGAGATTCTATGTTGGAAAAGAAGATTAGAGAGTGGAGACCCTATGCCTAAAATAAAATTAACTAGGGAGTGGAGACCCTATGTTGGAAAAGCAGACTAGAGAGTGGAGATCCTATGTGTAAAATAAAATCAACTAGGGAGTGGAGACACTATGTTGGAAAAGCGACAGGGAGGGGAGACCCTTTGTCTAAAATAACATCAACTAGGGAGTGGAGACCCTATGTTGGAAAGGCAGACTAGGGAGTGAAGCCCCTATGTATAAAGTAAATTCAACTAGGGAGTGGAGACCCTATGTTGGAAAAGAAGACTAGGGAGTTGAGACCCTATGCCTAAAATAAAATCAACTAAGGAGTGGAGACCCTATGTTGGAAAAGCGACTAGGGAGTTGAGACTCTATATTTAATATAACTTCAACTAGGGAGTGGAGACCCTATGCTGGAAAAGCAGACTAGGGAGTGAGGACCCTATGTATAAAGTAAATTCTACTAGGGAGTGGAGACCCTATGTTGGAAAAGCAGACTAGGCGTGGAGACCATATGCCTAAAATAAAATCAAATAGAGAGAGTAGACTCTATGTTTGAAAAGCAGATTAGGGAATGGAGACCCTATACCTAAAATAAAATCAATTAGGGAGTGGAGACCCTATGTTGGAAAAGCAGACTAGGGAGTAGAGACTCTATGCTTAAAATAAAATCAACTAGGGAGTGGAGACCCTATGTTAGAAAAGCGACTAGGGAGTGAAAACCATATATCTAAAATAACTTCAACTAGGGAATGGAGACCCTATGATGGAAAATAAGACTAGGGAGTTGAGACCTTATGCCTAAAATTAAATCAACTAGGGAGTGAAGACCCTATATTAGAAAAGCAGACTAGGGAGTGGAGACCGTATGCCTAAAATAAAATTAACTAGGGAGTGGAGACCCAATGTTGGTAAAGTTGAAAAGGAACTGGAGATTCTATGCCTAAAATAAAATTAACTAGGGAGTGGAGACCCTATGTTGGAAAAGCAGACTAGGGAATGGAGACCCTATGTCTAAAATAAAATCAACTAGGGAGTGTAGACCCTATGTTGGAAAAGCGACTAGGGAGTGGAGACCCTATGTCTAAAATAACTTCAACTAGGGATTGGAGACCCTATGTTGGAAAAGCAGACTAGGGAGTGGAGACCCTATGTATAAAGTTAATTCATCTAGAGAGTGAGATCCTATATTGGAAAAGAAGACTAGGGAGTTGTGACCCTATGCATAAATTACAGCAACTAGGAAATGGATACCCTATGTTGGAAAAGCGGACTAATGAGTGGAGATCCTATACCTAAAATAAAATCAACTAGGGAGTGGAGACCCTATGCTGGAAAAGCAGACTAGGGAAGAAGACCCTATGTCTAAAATAAAATTAACTAGGGAGTGGAGACCTAATGTTGGTAAAGCTGACAAGGAAGTGGAGATTCTATGCCTAAAATAAAATCAACTAGGGAGTGAAGACCCTATGCTGGAAAAGCAGACTATGGAATGAAGACCCTATGTCTAAAATAAAATCAACTAGGGTGTGGAGACCCTATGTTGGAAAAGCGACTAGGGAGTGAAAACCATATATCTAAAATAACTTCAACTAGGGAATGGAGACCCTATGTTGGAAAAGCAGACTAGGGAGCGAAGGCTCTATTCTTAAAATAAAATCAACTAGGAAGTGGAGATTCTATGTTGGAAAAGAAGATTAGGGAGTGGAGACCCTATGCCTAAAATAAAATCAACTAGGGAGTGGAGACACTATGTTGGAAAAG
Organism: Nicotiana sylvestris; assembly: GCF_000393655.2. Lineage (NCBI taxonomy): Eukaryota > Viridiplantae > Streptophyta > Magnoliopsida > Solanales > Solanaceae > Nicotiana > Nicotiana sylvestris. Next base: position 89,832,159 of record NC_091067.1, read on the forward strand.
TGACAGGGAGGGGAGACCCTTTGTCTAAAATAACATCAACTAGGGAGTGGAGATCCTATATTGGAAAGGCAGACTAGGGAGTGAAGCCCCTATGTATAAAGTAAATTCAACTAGGGAGTGGAGACCCTATGTTGGAAAAGAAAACTAGGGAGTTGAGACCCTATGCCTAAAATAAAATCAACTAGGGAGTGGAGACCCTATGTTGGAAAAGCGACTAGGGAGTTGAGACTCTATATCTAATATAACTTGTACTAGGGAGTGGAGACCCTATGTTGGAAAAGCAGACTAGGGAGTGGGGACCCTATGTATAAAGTAAATTCTACTAGGGAGTAGAGACCCTATGTTGGAAAAGCAGACTAGGAGTGGAGACCATATGCCTAAAATAAAATCAAATAGAGAGTGTAGACTATATGTTTGAAAAGCAGATTAGGGAATGGAGACCCTATACCTAAAATAAAATCAATTAGGGAGTGGAGACCCTATGTTGGAAAAGCAAACTAGGGAGTGGAGACTCTATGCTTAAAATAAAATCAACTAGGGAGTGGAGACCCTATGTTGGAAAAACGACTAGGGAGTGAAAATCATATATCTAAAATAAGTTCAACTAGGGAATGGAGACCCTATGTTAGAAAAGCAGACTAGGGAGCAAAGGCTCTATTCTTAAAATAAAATCAACTAGGAAGTGGAGATTCTATGTTTGAAAAGAAGATTAGGGAGTGGAGACCCTATGCCTAAAATAAAATCAACTAGGGAGTGGAGACCCTATGTTGGAAAAGCAGACTAGGGAGTGGAGATCCTATGTCTAAAATAAAATCAATTAGGGAGTGGAGACACTATGTTGGAAAAGCGACAGGGAGGGGAGACCCTTTGTCTAAAATAACATCAACTAGGGAGTGGAGACCCTATGTTGGAAAGGCAGACTAAGGAGTGAAGCCCCTATGTATAAAGTAAATTCAACTAGGGAGTGGAGACCCTATGTTGCAAAAGAAGACTAGGGAGTTGAGACCCTATGCCTAAAGTAAAATCAACTAGGGAGTGGAGACCCTATGTTGGAAAATCGACTGGGGAGTTGAGACTCTATATCTAATATAACTTCAACTAGGGAGTGGAGACCCTATGTTGGAAAAGCAGACTAGGGAGTGGGGACCCTATGTATAAAGTAAATTCTACTAGGGAGTGGAGAACCTATGTTGGATAAGCAGACTAGGAGTGGAGACCCTATGCCTAAAATAAAATCAAATAGAGAGTGTAGACTCTATGTTTGAAAAGCAGACTAGGGAATGGAGACCCTATACCTAAAATAAAATTAATTAGGGAGTGGAGACCCTATGTTGGAAAAGCAGACTAGGGAGTGGAGACTCTACGCTTAAAATAAAATCAACTAGGGAGTGGAGACCCTAGGTTGGAAAAGCAGACTAGGGAGTGGATACCCTATGCCTAAAATAAAATTAACTAGGGAGTGGAGACCCTATGTTAGAAAAGCGACTAACGAGTGGAATCCTATGTCTAAAATAAAATCAACTAGGGAGTGGAAACTCTAAGTTGGAAAAGCGACTAGGGAGTGGTGACCCTATGTCTAAAATAACTTCAACTAGGGAGTGGAAACCCTATGTTGGAAAAGCATATTAGGGAGTGAAGACCCTATGTATAAAGTAAATTCTACTAGGGAGTGAAGATCATATGTTGCAAAATCAACTAGGGAGTTGAGACCTATGCCTAAAATAAAATCAACTAGGGAGTGTAAACTCTATGTAAGAAAGCAGACTAGGGAGTGGGGACCCTATGCCTAAAATAATATCAACTAGGGAGTGGAGACACTATGTTGGAAAAGTGACAGGGAGGGGAGACCCTTTGTCTAAAATAACATCAACTAGGGAGTGGAGATCCTATATTGGAAAGGCAGACTAGGGAGTGAAGCCCCTATGTATAAAGTAAATTCAACTAGGGAGTGGAGACCCTATGTTGGAAAAGAAGACTAGCAAGTTGAGACCCTATGCCTAAAATAAAATCAACTAGGGAGTGGAGACCCTATGTTGGAAAAGCGACTAGAGAGTTGAGACTCTATATCTAATATAACTTGTACTAGGGAGTGGAGACCCTATGTTGGAAAAGCAGACTAGGGAGTGGGGACCCTATGTATAAAGTAAATTCTACTAGGGAGTGGAGACCCTATGTTGGAAAAGCAGACTAGGAGTGGAGACCATATGCCTAAAATAAAATCAAATAGGGAGTGTAGACTTTATGTTTGAAAAGCAGATTAGGGAATGGAGACCCTATACCTAAAATAAAATCAATTAGGGAGTGGAGACCCTATGTTGGAAAAGCAAACTAGGGAGTGGAGACTCTATGCTTAAAATAAAATCAACTAGGGAGTGGAGACCCTATGTTGGAAAAACGACTAGGGAGTGAAAATCATATATCTAAAATAAGTTCAACCAGGGAATGGAGACCCTATGTTAGAAAAGCAGACTAGGGAGCAAAGGCTCTATTCTTAAAATAAAATCAACTAGGAAGTGGAGATTCTATGTTTGAAAAGAAGATTAGGGAGTGGAGACCCTATGCCTAAAATAAAATCAACTAGGGAGTGGAGACCCTATGTTGGAAAAGCAGACTAGGGAGTGGAGATCCTATGTCTAAAATAAAATCAATTAGGGAGTGGAGACACTATGTTGGAAAAGCGACAGGGAGGGGAGACCCTTTGTCTAAAATAACATCAACTAGGGAGTGGAGACCCTATGTTGGAAAGGCAGACTAGGGAGTGAAGCCCCTATGTATAAAGTAAATTCAACTAGGGAGTGGATACCCTATGTTGGAAAAGAATACTAGGGAGTTGAGACCTTATGCCTAAAATAAAATCAACTAGGGAGTGGAGACCCTATGTTGGAAAATTGACTAGGGAGTTGAGACTCTATATCTAATATAACTTCAACTAGGGAGTGGAGACCCTATGTTGGAAAAGCAGACTAGGGAGTGGGGACCCTATGTATAAAGTAAATTCTACTAGGGAGTGGAGAACCTATGTTGGATAAGCAGACTAGGAGTGGAGACCCTATGCCTAAAATAAAATCAAATAGAGAGTGTAGACTCTATGTTTGAAAAGCAGACTAGGGAATGGAGACCCTATACCTAAAATAAAATTAATTAGGGAGTGGAGACCCTATGTTGGAAAAGCAGACTAGAGAGTGGAGACTCTACGCTTAAAATAAAATCAACTAGGGAGTGGAGACCCTAGGTTGGAAAAGCATACTAGGGAGTGGAGACCCTATGCCTAAAATAAAATTAACTAGGGAGTGGAGACCCTATGTTAGAAAAGCGACTAACGAGTGGAATCCTATGTCTAAAATAAAATCAACTAGGGAGTGGAAACTCTAAGTTGGAAAAGCGACTAGGGAGTGGTGACCCTATGTCTAAAATAACTTCAACTAGGGAGTGGAGACCCTATGTTGGAAAAGCATATTAGGGAGTGGAGACCCTATGTATAAAGTAAATTCTACTAGGGAGTGAAGATCATATGTTGGAAAATCAACTAGGGAGTTGAGACCTATGCCAAAAATAAAATCAACTAGGGAGTGTAGACTCTATGTAAGAAAGCAGACTAGGGATTGGGGACCCTATGCCTAAAATAATATCAACTAGGGAGTGGAGACACTATGTTGGAAAAGTGACAGGGAGGGGAGACCCTTTGTCTAAAATAACATCAACTAGGGAGTGGAGATCCTATATTGGAAAGGCAGACTAGGGAGTGAAGCCCCTATGTATAAAGTAAATTCAACTAGGGAGTGGATACCCTATGTTGGAAAAGAATACTAGGGAGTTGAGACCTTATGCCTAAAATAAAATCAACTAGGGAGTGGAGACCCTATGTTGGAAAATTGACTAGGGAGTTGAGACTCTATATCTAATATAACTTCAACTAGGGAGTGGAGACCCTATGTTGGAAAAGCAGACTAGGGAGTGGGGACCCTATGTATAAAGTAAATTCTACTAGGGAGTGGAGAACCTATGTTGGATAAGCAGACTAGGAGTGGAGACCCTATGCCTAAAATAAAATCAAATAGAGAGTGTAGACTCTATGTTTGAAAAGCAGACTAGGGAATGGAGACCCTATACCTAAAATAAAATTAATTAGGGAGTGGAGACCCTATGTTGGAAAAGCAGACTAGAGAGTGGAGACTCTACGCTTAAAATAAAATCAACTAGGGAGTGGAGACCCTAGGTTGGAAAAGCATACTAGGGAGTGGAGACCCTATGCCTAAAATAAAATTAACTAGGGAGTGGAGACCCTATGTTAGAAAAGCGACTAACGAGTGGAATCCTATGTCTAAAATAAAATCAACTAGGGAGTGGAAACTCTAAGTTGGAAAAGCGACTAGGGAGTGGTGACCCTATGTCTAAAATAACTTCAACTAGGGAGTGGAGACCCTATGTTGGAAAAGCATATTAGGGAGTGGAGACCCTATGTATAAAGTAAATTCTACTAGGGAGTGAAGATCATATGTTGGAAAATCAACTAGGGAGTTGAGACCTATGCCTAAAATAAAATCAACTAGGGAGTGTAGACTCTATGTAAGAAAGCAGACTAGGGATTGGGGACCCTATGCCTAAAATAATATCAACTAGGGAGTGGAGACACTATGTTGGAAAAGTGACAGGGAGGGGAGACCCTTTGTCTAAAATAACATCAACTAGGGAGTGGAGATCCTATATTGGAAAGGCAGACTAGGGAGTGAAGCCCCTATGTATAAAGTAAATTCAACTAGGGAGTGGAGACCCTATGTTGGAAAAGAAGACTAGGGAGTTGAGACCCTATGCCTAAAATAAAATCAACTAGGGAGTGGAGACCCTATGTTGGAAAAGCGACTAGGGAGTTGAGACTCTATATCTAATATAACTTGTACTAGGGAGTGGAGACCCTATGTTGGAAAAGCAGACTAGGGAGTGGGGACCCTATGTATAAAGTAAATTCTACTAGGGAGTGGAGACCCTATGTTGGAAAAGCAGACTAGGAGTGGAGACCATATGCCTAAAATAAAATCAAATAGAGAGTGTAGACTTTATGTTTGAAAAGCAGATTAGGGAATGAAGACCCTATACCTAAAATAAAATCAATTAGGGAGTGGAGACCCTATGTTGGAAAAGCAAACTAGGGAGTGGAGACTCTATGCTTAAAATAAAATCAACTAGGGAGTGGAGACCCTATGTTGGAAAAACGACTAGGGAGTGAAAATCATATATCTAAAATAAGTTCAACTAGGGAATGGAGACCCTATTTTAGAAAAGCAGACTAGGGAGCAAAGGCTCTATTCTTAAAATAAAATCAACTATGAAGTGGAGATTCTATGTTTGAAAAGAAGATTAGGGAGTGGAGACCCTATGCCTAAAATAAAATCAACTAGGGAGTGGAGACCCTATGTTGGAAAATCAGACTAGGGAGTGGAGATCCTATGTCTAAAATAAAATCAATTAGGGAGTGGAGACACTATGTTGGAAAAGCGACAGGGAGGGGAGACCCTTTGTCTAAAATAACATCAACTAGGGAGTGGAGACCCTATGTTGGAAAGGCAGACTAGGGAGTGAAGCCCTATGTATAAAGTAAATTCAACTAGGGAGTGGAGACCCTATGTTGGAAAAGAATACTAGGGAGTTGAGACCCTATGCCTAAAATAAAATCAACTAGGGAGTGGAGACCCTATGTTGGAAAATCGACTAGGGAGTTGAGACTCTATATCTAATATAACTTCAACTAGGGAGTGGAGACCCTATGTTGGAAAAGCAGACTAGGGAGTGGGGACCCTATGTATAAAGTAAATTCTACTAGGGAGTGGAGAACCTATGTTGGATAAGCAGACTAGGAGTGGAGACCCTATGCCTAAAATAAAATCAAATAGAGAGTGTAGACTCTATGTTTGAAAAGCAGACTAGGGAATGGAGACCCTATACCTAAAATAAAATTAATTAGGGAGTGGAGACCCTATGTTGGAAAAGCAGACTAGGGAGTGGAGACTCTACGCTTAAAATAAAATCAACTAGGGAGTGGAGACCCTAGGTTGGAAAAGCAGTCTAGGGAGTGGAGACCCTATGCCTAAAATAAAATTAACTAGGGAGTGGAGACCCTATGTTAGAAAAGCGACTAACGAGTGGAATCCTATGTCTAAAATAAAATCAACTAGGGAGTGGAAACTCTAAGTTGGAAAAGCGACTAGGGAGTGGTGACCCTATGTCTAAAATAACTTCAACTAGGGAGTGTAGACCCTATGTTGGAAAAACATATTAGGGAGTGGAGACCCTATGTATAAAGTAAATTCTACTAGGGAGTGAAGATCATATGTTGGAAAATCAACAGGGGAGTTGAGACCTATGCCTAAAATAAAATCAACTAGGGAGTGTAGACTCTATGTAAGAAAGCAGACTAGGGAGTGGGGACCCTATGCCTAAAATAATATCAACTGAGTGGAGACCCTATGTTGGAAAAGCAAACTAGGGAGCTGAGACCCTATGTCTAAAATAAAATCAACTAGTGAGTGGAGACCCTATGTTGGAAAAGCGACTAGGGAGTGGAGACTCTATGTCTAAAATAACTTCAACTAGGGTGTGGAGACCCTATGTTGGAAAAGTAGACTAGGGAGTGGAGACCCTATGTATAAAGTAAAATCAACTAGGGAGTGGAGACCCTATGTTGGAAAAACAGACTAGGGAGTGGAGACCCTATGTCTAAAATAAAATCAATCAGGGAGTGGAGACCCTATGTTGGAAAAGCAAACTAGGGAGCGGAGACCTAATGCTTAAAATAAAATCAACTAGGGAGTGAAGACCCTATACCTAAAATAACTTCAACTAGGGAGTGGAGACCCTATGTTGGAAAAGCAGACTAGGGAGTGGAGACCCTATGCCTAAAATAAAATCAACCAGGGAATGGAGACCCTATGTTGGAAAAGCAGACTAGGGAGTGGAGACTCTATGCCTAAAATAACTTCAACTAAGGAGTGGAGGCCCTATGTTGGAAAAGCAGGCTAGGGAGTGAAGAGCCTATGTCTAAAATAACTTCAACTAGGGAGTGATAACCCTATGTTGGAAAAGTGACTAGGAAGTAGAGACCCAATGTCTAAAATAAAATCAACTAGGGAGTGAAGACCCCATGTTGGAAAAGAAGACTAGGGAGTTGAGACCCTATGCCTAAAATAAAATCAACTAGGGAGTGGAGACCCTATGCCTAAAATAAAATCAACTAGGGAGTGGAGACCTTATGTTGGAAAAGCGACTAGGGAGTGGAGATACTATGTATAAAATAACTTCAACTAGGGAGTGGAGACCCTATGCTGGAAAAGCAGACTAGGGAGTGGAGACCCTATGTATAAAGTAAATTCAACTAGGGAGTGGAGACCCTATGTTGGAAAAGAAGACTAGGGAATTGAGACCCTATGACTAAAATAAAATTAACTAGGGAGTGAAGACCCTATGTTGGAAAAGCGACTAGGGAGTGGAGACCCTATGTCGAAAATAATTTCAACTAGGGAGTAGAGACCCTATGTTGGAAAAGCAGACTAGGAGTGGAGATTCTATGCCTAAAATAAAATCAACTAGGGAGTAGAGAATCTATGTTGAAAAATAGACTAGTGAGTGGAGACCCTATACCTAAAATAAAATCAACTAGGAAGTGGATGTCATATGTTGGAAAAGCAGACAAGGGAGAGGAGACTCTATGCTTAAAATAAAATCAACTAGGAAGTGGAGACCCTATGTTGGAAAAGCAGACAATGAAGTGGAGACCTTATACCTAAAATAAAATCAACTAGGGAGTGGAGACCCTATGTTGGAAAAGTGACTAGGGAGTGGAGACCTTATGTCTAAAATAAAATCAACTAGGGAGTGGAGACCCTATGTTGAAAAAGCAGACTAGGGTGTGGAGACCCTATACCTAAAATAACTTCAACTAGGGAGTGGAGACCCTATGTCTAAAATAACTTCAACTAGGTAATGGAGACCCTATGTTGGAAAAGCGGACTAGGGAGTGGAGACCCTATATATAAAGTTAATTCATCTAGGGAGTGGAGATCCTATGTTGGAAAAGAAGACTGGGGAATTGAGACCCTATGCCTAAAATAAAATCAACTAGGGAGTGGATACCCTATGTTGGAAAAGCAGACTAGGGAGTGGAGACCCTATGCCTAAATAAAATCAACTAGGGAGTGGAGACCCTATGTTGGAAAAGGAAACTAGGGAGTGGAGACCCTATGTCTAAAATAAAATCAACTAGGGAGTGGAGGCCCTATGTCTAAAATAAAATCAACTAGGGAATTTAACTCGAGATTGGGGACCCTAGGCTACCATATTTTTGAATTTTTTCTTTTATCTTCTTCTTCTTCTTTTTATTTTTATTTTTTTTTTGTTTTAAGAAAAATGAGTAAAAATATATGAAAGAATTTGGAGGAGACTTCTCTTTTGGATTGATTATTGCTTAAAAGCTATTTCTAGCCCTTGCACAGTTTCTTTTTGGTTGCACCTGCTTTTTGCAAGGTTGCTTTGGATTGCACTTGTTTCATGTTTTCAAACAAAGAACATTTGTTAGTTTGAAACGGTGGTTGGTTTTGTGGCCTTGATTGTTTCAATCACTTGATCTCGGCCCGTCTTCTTGAATGAAGATCTCAATTGCAACTGCTCGTTTCCTTGGGATCGATTTCATTTCGGGCCTTGAGAACTTCTGTTTTTTTTTCAGATTTTGCCATGACGGTTGGTCGGTGGAACTCAACCTTTTCGACTTTATTTTGCCTTCGTAGGTCTTTCACTTTTGACTTTTTTTGTTTTTATTTTTAGCCATTCAGAGCATTGGGGAACTTTTGGCTCCTCAAACTTGCTGCAACGGCAAGTCGCGTAGGACTTAACCTTTTCCAACTTTATTTCACCTTTATAGGCCTTTCATTTCTGGCTTCTTTCTTCCAACTTTAATTTCAGAGCATTTGGGGTATCTTGGCTTTTTAAATCTTTGTCGAGACTGTTATCCACGTGGGACTCAACTTTTTCATCTTCTAAAAGTTCTCAATTTCAAAACATCAGCAGACATGGTCGGTCGAAGTCGACTTGACACCCCAGACGAGGCTGAGTGCCTCATTGCACATTAGCTCGTGTCAAATGAGAACCCTGTAAATCAATCTTGTCATCCATTCTTTGTCTCAGTTTTGGAATAGAGTTAAACCGAAAGGGATTCAAAGAAAACAAATAATGGAATGAAAAATGAGTTTAAAACAAGTAGTGCCCCTTTTAGGGAAAGGAAAGAAGGACTTATCTGGGGTACATGCGGACTTCAATGAACATGACATACCTTTTGGACTGGATGCCTGATCTGTGTAAACCGATCGACTCTCTGAAATTCATCACAATTTTTGCCTCAAAATCAAGAAACCTTGCCAGGACTCTGTCGATGCCGATGGCCGTGAGGATCCTCTTTTCGATCAGGGGTGCCCTTTGCGGGTTTTCACGAGCTAACCTTTCTCATTTCTCTTCTCACCATCGCCTTATAGTGCCTGTGTGGGTTTTCACTAACAAGACTCTCTCATTTTGATTTCTTTGCTTACTGTCGCCTCACGGAGCCCGTGTGGGTTTTCACCAATAAGACTCTTTCATTTTATTTCTCTCATTTTTATTGCATCAAAGCCAAGTAACTGTATTCTTTGGTCCTAGAATATTCTCACTGATTGATCTGAAGGACTTGAACAGGGTTTGGGTAAAGAAGGATTTTGATTGAGTTACAACTTTGGAACCTTTTGGGCAGGATCATCACCGAACCATTATAACATATGCCCCAGTTTCACTTTTTGGGGGACTTTGGATTTTTATTTTGGTGTGACTGAACCCCAGAGAGAGGCTGCCTACGTATCCTTTCAGAATCAAGTCGAACGTAGTTCAGGGAACCTTTTTTTTCTGTTTTGTTTTGTTTTCTCTTTCTTTTTCCTCTCTTTTTCATTTCATTTTCTTTGTTTTTCTTCCACCTTTTTTTCATTCTTCATTTTTTTTCAAAACTTTTTTTTAATAACACTTTCAGGTTCCAAAGAGGGTAATCAAAGAAGAGTAACCGTTTCAAAGGATTTGCAAAGGGTTGATAGTGTTTGGATAACAAGAATGAAAGCCTTCATCATCCCAACCGGAGAATATTAATACTATAAGGAGGATCAAACATAGTACCTTTTGGTTGCATTTGCATTGACAGTTGTTACATGGACATTTCCTTCGATGTGTCTCAAGTACAATGCACTCTTTTGGCAGTACTCTTGTTGCAATGTACGGACCTTTCCAAACTGAAGCCAATTTTGCTTTAGCAGTTCCAACTCTTTGTTTTTATTTCCTTAAACTTATCTTCATTGCAATCTAATTCTTGATTCATTATTTCGAAGTCTGACAGTATTTTAGGATCTACGCATGAAGTCCGCAAGCATGTCATGTTATTGCAATCTGCATTTAACAGAACTAAAAAGAGAATATGGAAAATGACAAGATTAAGAAAAGAGACATTCCTGGACAATGAAATATTAATTTCATTTGATTTTTGATTTTTTTTTAAATTTTTTGAAGATAGAAGGGTTTACATCGAAAAGTAAGACAATAAAGTAAAACATTCGAATCACAGCCTGAGATAATTCGGGCGTAGAAAGGATAGCAAGACTAGCTACCGAGACTCTCATCTGATGGGGAACTTTCATGCTTGGCGACCATTTTTTGGTGCCAGATCAAATTCCTCATCTTCACAAATCATTTCGACTATTGGCCCGATGTTGTGTGCAGGCAACAGATTGTTCATCACATCAAGAGTTTCTTCATCCTGAAAAACAATTCCTTCAGCTTCAATCAAATCATCAACTGCCCTTTTGAGGGTCCAACAGTCCTCTGTACTGTGTCCCAATGCTCCAGAGAGGTATTCACATCTAGCATCATCTCGGTGCGAGGAGGACTCGGGGTTCGGCCGGTTCGGAGCCACTGGCTGCAATAGATCTAGCTTGATTAGCTTTTGGAACAAGCTTGAATACGATTCACCAATAAGGGTTAACTGATTCTTTCTGAAAGGCTTTCTTGGGTGAGGATTGTACTGGGGATCATTTGGTTGAGGATTGTATTAGAGGTCATTTGGTTGAGAATTATATGGAGCTTGGTAAGGATGGACATTTCTGGGAGGTGAAGCTCGATTTTGTGGATAATGTTGTGCCCGCAGGTAAAGTTTCGCATTCGTCACCGCATAGGGAGGCTGTGCCATGACATAAGCAACATCTTGGAGGGGATAATAGCATGGTGGGACCATAGGAGGCACATATGATTGGTTGAATGACCTGGTGGCCCCCTTTAAGCTTGAAACCATCATAGCTCCCTCTTCAACCCCATTTTTGTTCATCAGGACCTCCGAACCATTCTGAGTAGCCTGTGATATAGCCTTAAAGGCAGCATGACTCAAGATTTGCCATGTTTTTAAACTGTTTTCAACCATTTCCCCAATTTTGATAGCCTCAGCAAACTACTTTCCCATAACAGACATCATGTTCTGGAAGTAGTCCGCCTCTTGGGCCTGTAGAAAGACCGTGACCATTTCAATTTCATCCATTGGAGGCTTTACCCTGGCAGCTTGCTCATGCCATTTGACAGCATATTCGCGGAAGCTTTCCGCGGTGTTCTTTTTCAAATTGGACAAAGTGTTTCTGTCGGGAGTGATGTCCACATTATACTGGAACTGGCGGACAAAATCTCGGGCCATATTGTCCCACACATGCCAATGAGTAATTTCCTGATCTGTATACCACTCAAAAGCGACTCTGGTGAGGCTTTCCCCAAAATAGGCCATTAGCAGCTCCTCTTTTCCACCAGCACCTCTCAACTAGTTACAGTGTCAATTTAGATGAGTGATCGGGTCTCCGTGCCCGTCGTACTTTTCGAATTTTGGCATCTTGAATCCAGCCAGTAAGTGGACATGGGGAAACATACAGAGGTCATAGTATGAGACACTTTTTCAGCCACTCAAACCTTGCATGTTTTTCAGGCTTTGTTCCAGGCTCTTTATCTTCCGAGCCATCTCCTCTTGCTCGGTATTTTAACAACCTTTTCTTTCTCCCCCAAGAGATCATATTGTGGAGGTTGAGTGAAAGAGTACGGGGTCCCATATGTTATTTTTGATTGAAGCTGTGGACCCTGAAAGGTGAACATTGGAGACTCAACATACGTCCGTGGTAAAGTTGGTTGTGTTCTGGTACAGACTGGTGCTATAGAGAACAATATTGAAGGTTCACAGGAAACTAACGCCTGGGGCAAACCACAGAAGACATGGCAGGATCATTGAACGGCATTGGAGGGTGCCCGCATAGGATGAGCGGGTTGGGCACAGGGGCGTTGGTAACCTCACTTGACCTGGGGATCAATTCAGGGAACCCAGGGATTGCACTTGGCAGTTCCCTACCATTAGACCAGGCGTCCCACATTTCCAATATGCGGAGATGCAACATCTTATTCTCTTCAGCAGCTGCTGATTCTAGCTGCATAATAACCGATGTCGGGCTATCCTTAGGACCGATGATTGGTAGATTGCTTGCAGAGGCCATCTGTGCCTTTGGATCTTGTGAAGGAGGGGAGGCTAGACTACCAACAAAACTAACCACCAAAACCTGGCTAGTTTGCACACCCAACAACCTTGTTAGTTTTGAGACGTTTAACAGATAGGAAATCGCACGTTTGGATGCAATGCACCTAAACAGTTAAACGTTTCTACCATATGTTTGAACGGTTGTATGTTTCATCCCGGCCTTAGTTAACCCTTTCAGTATGTACCCCTTTTCTTTTATTTCTGTCTCTCTTAATCACTCTTGATTTTTTTTTCATTTCATTTTTGTCACTCTTTTATTTTTTGGCACTCTCTTTTCTTATTTTTTTTTGTTTTTGTCACTTTTTTTTATTTTTGTCACTCTCTTTTTTTTCACTTTTTTTTTCACTCAATATTTCTTTCTCTCTTTTTTTCAGTTTATTTTTCGCTCAGTTAGTTTTATGGCTATAATCAAATCCGATGAGGATTGCCTACGTATCATGATGCCGCATGAATAAGATCTTTGCGTAGTCCGGATAGATTGGGAATGGAGTAAACAAACTAATTCTTTTTTTACTTTTTATAAAACTCAGACCATGAAAGCTTTAAGAAAAAGAAAAAACGTATTTTTTTAAATTTTTTGTTTTGTTGTTTTTGTTTTTTTTTTTGCTTTGGGAATTTTAAAAGTAAAAAGAAAATATTTTTGTTTGAATTTTCATTTGTTTTCTCTTTTTCTAAAGAAGAAAGAAAATATTTTGGATTTTGGATGTTGCATCTTAATTTTCGAAAGAGGGACTTTTAAGAAAATATTTTGGATTTATGAGTTTTTATTTATTTACAAAAGCACTTCTAAAGAAAAGCGAAAATATTTTTGGACTTCAATCAAATTTTTTTTTGAAAGAAAGACTTTTAAACAAGGAAAAGTAATTCATTTCTTTTTTTTGAATTTTTGAGAAAAATACTTCAAAATAAAGGAAACCCGTATTTTGGAATTTGATTTTTGATTGATTTAGATTTATTTATTTATTTTCCATATGAAAGACTTCAGAAAGAAGGAAACTTTTTTTTGAGTTTAAAATATTTTTTTTGAATTTTCTATGGAAATTCTTCTAAGGACGGAATTAATGGAAATTGTTTTTGGATTTTTTTTTTAAAAAAAAATTGGGGCCGGAACCGATGAGGTTTGCCTACATATCTCACATCTGGTGAGAATCAGACTCGCATAGTTCGGTCATTTTTGACATAATTGGGAAAAAGGATGATATTTGACTCACTCTTTATTTTTTGAATACATTTTTTTTCCTTTTTTTCAAAACTTTTGGCAGAGTTTCGAGACATTTTCAAATTCCGGGATTTTTAGAACCGGGTAAATTCTCTATCCTACCTCACTCTTTGTTTTTCTCTTAATTTTCTTTTCCTAGCTTGTCAACATGCAAGCCGAAACAAATAAATATTCATATAGCACGTATGATGCATTAGGATTGTCTTTATTTTGGGTACACCTGTCCTAGACGGACCCAACCCCTGTGTTGAGTCTCCAAGGTCAAATGCACGTGATGAAAATAAACGTTCCTACTAGGGATTCGGCATGAAGTTATGTTATTCTAAGTTTAAACTTGTGGTTGTGTTCTAAACCTGGCTTATCCGAGCGGACAAACTCGAGTCAAGGAGGGGGCAACGTACCAGGAGCACGAAAGTCTACCCGGCCTTGTTGCTTTCCCAGCCCCGTTCTATTTGGTATAACTCTAACAGAAAAGTGGGTCACGCGAACGTGAGCACCGTTTTTCAGAAGACTCAGAAGGGAGGCGTAAGAAGACATTTAAATACAGTACAAGCAATATCAAAGCGGTAAATAAATGGCAATTAGCACATTAAGCCCACAAAATACAATAATATCAACAATAAAGCCAAATAAGATCACATTAACAAGCTCGAATTCTTGAACCCTGAACCAGAAGTTCTGGGTTCTTTCCCCCAGCAGAGTCACCAAAGCTATCACGCCTTCTTTTTATACCCTGAGGGTATATGGAATATTTTTCAATTAAAGTGACATTATTCGAAATGAGATTATTTTATTTAATAAGAGTCGTCACTTGGAATAGTTTATTTGGTGTCCCAAGTCAGAGGTTTATTTTAAATCCCAAATCGAGGAAGTTTTTCAACTTTATTTAAAAATCTGTGAACCAGAAATTCTAAGTAAGGAATTTTGTTAACTCGGGAGAAGGTGTTAAGCATTCCCGGGCTCCGTGGTTCTAGTACGATTGCTTAGTGATTTATACGTGGCTTAAATTGTTTAAACTACTTATTTTTAGGACCTATGTGCATTTATTTTTTATCGCTTTTAATTGCTTGATTATTCATAATTAAAGAATTGAGTCACACTCATTTCGTTTAGCGTGTCAAAAATCATGTCATGCGTATGTGTCCACAATTAATCACGCTTTATTAATTATTAAGAAAGTGTAGCCGAAGTTGCGCGAACGCATACCTCGATTTATTTATTTTTGGTATCGCAACTATGTCATGCGTACGTGTACGTAATCACGATGATTTATTTATTAATATGTGCCTATAGTGTACTAGCACATTTGAATTTTTTCCTAATCTTTGAGATTGTTGTGATACCAAATTTACGAACAAGATATTATTGGGGAGCAAATGAGCTAGCTAACATAATCTATTACTTAGCCAGATTCCTTATGGCTCAAGGCCTACCTTATGGCTCATTCTTATTCCTTGCCAAAAAAGAAACAACTCCAATTTTTCTATCTACCAGATTAAAGCATTGATTCAAGAACCAAGACTACATACATCACCAAAATTAGAACTGAATTTTTTGCAAAAAATAGAATTTTTGTTTTATTCACGGCACGCTACAAAAGGACTGTAGATAAGCGAATTCTTGTACAAGTAGGAAGTGCAGGCATCAAATCAAGTAGCTTTTCGATATCAAGCCAAATGGAAGTTGGAAACAACAAAAAAGCAAATCAAGTAGCTAAATATTAGAAGTTTTGATATATATATATATATATATATAGACACACATATACACACAGTCACACACCAATAAGCAATTTATAACTGCTTAATTTCTCAAGTAGTTGCTCAAAACATTTGCAATTAGCACACTATTCAATTCAATAACATAAAAAGATTCCCAAAAAAAGGGGGTGAAAAGTAACAATCAAAACAGAGTAAAACTTCGATCAACAATCAAATTAACTTCACTTTCTGCCCTTTTAACTTAAATTAATACTACTGATTAAGCTTTCTTTCATTTTTTTTCATTTTTTTTTCTTCTTTTCCAAACCAAACCAAACAAACAGTAGAAGAGAGAAAAATGAAATTTTAAAGCCAACAACAAAATCTTGAAGAACTTTTCCCGCTCAATTTCTCAGCTCTCTAAACATCACAAACTGAAAATCCAATCTCCTCACATAGCTGCTAAGCGGGGTCTCTTTAATAGCAGAGATTGAGAAAAATCAGTTACAAACTCCGACTATAGAACTCAGCCAAAAAATAACAGCAACTAATTCAACACCGGAGTCGCGAACGGGAACCACGAACGTAGTCTCGAACGATAACCTGAACCTCGAACCCGAAACGCCTCAACAAACCTCACCTCAAACAAAATCCATGGTTGAAATCCCATAATCGCTCATCCAAGCATCTGGAGGTGAAAAGAAGTGTTGTTTTGTGGCTGCTCTAGTTTTCTTCCCTTTTAGCTCTTTCTCACAATGGTTTATTTCGTTTGCAACTGTTTTAATTCCGTTTCAGTATTCTCGCTTTGATAATACCTGAGTTTTCTTCCCTTTTAGCTCTTTCTCAATTTGTTAGATCATTATCTAACAAAAACTTAGGCTGCAATTTTCTTTTTCTTAGAGGAATTGTTCGGTCCTCCTCTTCTTTTTAGTGTATGTTCTGAACGTTTTTTTTTTGCTTTTCTATTTGTCTAGCCCTTAGATCTAGGTCTAGCTTTATTTTATAGGGGTATGAATTAGGTTAGGTTAAATGAGAAATGAGTATGGACTTAATGTTTTGGGCTTGAAGGGATTTGAGTCATGAATTTGAGCTAATTAACTTTGGGGTAGGAAGACTAAATCAAAATCTTTTTTTATTTTTCTTTTTCTTTGATTTTAAAATCCTAAATTAATCCTAAATCAATCTAATTTGTAAAAGTTAAAATTGTTTATCTATTAAAACAACTAATTAATTTAAAACTAAATAAAAACACTACTTACAATTTTTTTGTGATTTTTCTTAATAAAATTAATTCCTACATGCAAATTGGACCTAAGATGACATGAAATTAAAACGTGATATTTTTTTTAATCATTTTTCTATGATTTTAAAAATATTAAAATGCATGAAATGCAACTAAATAAAGAAAAACTTCTAAAATCCCTTAAAAATTATTTTTGGTTTATTTTTAGAAGTTATTTTCATGTAAGGCAAAAATTAAGTGCTCACAATACGTCAATTTAGATTTTAACAAGCTCATAGTAATTTCAAGTGCTCAAGAGAAGTAAAAGGTTCAAATAGATAGTCAATTTAAATAAAAGGGTCAGGCTTGTAATGTGGTTACCAAAGAAAATAGGATTACAGGCTCAAAGGAGCTAACTAGGATACATACAACTAGGTGGGTAATAAGCATATATCTAGCTCACCAAAGGAATGCTTTTATCACTTTTAGACCGAATAAGACTACTACTGCAGATATACACGTCAAGCTCTAGACATCAACTGACATGCACAAAATATCACAAAACCTCACACACACCATAGCACATAACTCACTTAGGACTGAATCTATCCCGACTCTCTAGTCAAGCAGTTAAGCAAAAGTCAAAATCAAATATTTTAAGGCGCTTATACACGAGTCAAGAACTGGGCCTAGGCGTCACAACTAAGGCACTCACCACTCTCAAGGCACAATAAAGTCAAGAAAATTGCTTCCAATTAGTACTATGTCTCAAGATTTTTTATTCCTACAAAAAGAAAAAGCTAACTACACCTGGTTTAAGTAAAACCCTTGAAGAAGAACCGCGACACAAAGAATAACCAGGGGTTTATTACACTATCTAAGAAATTAAATAGAAATAAAAGATATATTTTTAGGTTTTTTTCAACTTTTTCTGATTTTTTTTCCAGCTTTAATCCCTCAAGAAGACAGTCGACGAAATTCGTTGCCGGGAAAAGTTATTTTTTTTTAAATAACAACAAAAACACAATATAGATAAGGAAAAGAAAAACAAATGCACATATACATATTTACATCCTCACCCCATACTTTAAATTGTGGCATGTCTCTATGACACATTAATAAAAAGCGAGGTAAAGGAAATTCCCCTGATTTTTTCGTTTTCGAGAACTTATGAACTCCAACCCTAATTCTGAATTTATTCTTTGCTTCTTCTCCTTGGAATTCTTCATATAGCTCATTAGGCCAAATTCATCGGAGGATATTTGTAAGACTCACTCTTTTCTTTTTTTCTTGGCCTCATTTTGAGCGGTAAATTGTTCTTGCAGGGTATGTGGATGTACAAGATCACTCCATGCATCTTCCTGTAATTTTCCAAAAATAAAATCCACATGATCAATGTTAGAATAAGAAACCAAAGAAGAAAGGTCATGTGAATATTCCTCTGGTATGTTTAAGACCATTTATTTCTCATTCTCTTCTATTAAACATTGTAAATATGGAAAGGTGGATGGGGGTTTGAACTCTTCTTTTATATCTCTACAATCAACCAAAGCCTCATCTTCAGTCATCCCAATTGAATCAGAGTGTTCTTGCATAATGGCAAGTTTTTTTGTGGATGCTCATCCTCTAGGGTAAGCTCATTCAAACATGGTATCTCCTCCATATATTCACTGTAATGACTGTCCCACCTCCTTTTACTACACCCCCGGAAGGGAGTATAAGAGAGTTTTTTCAATTAAAGGACAATCGAAACGGAATTTATTGTTAAAAAATTCAGAGTCGCCACTTGGGATATTTATGGTGTCCCAAGTCACCGGTTCAAATCCCGAATCGAGGAAAAGGCTGTCCTTGTATTATAGTCCGCAAACACAGAAATCCGAGTAAGAAATTCTGTTAACACGGGAGAAGGTGTTAGGCATTCCCGAGTTATGTGGTTCTAGCACGGTCGCTCGACTGTTGTATTTGGCTTAATTATCTGATTTTAAACAATTATGAACCTATGTTCAATTTTAACTTTTAACCGCTTTTAATCAATTTTAAAAGAAGATTGAACGTCGTTTAAAACACGTCTTTGGATCGCCCCACATGAAATGCACCCGTGATCCTAAACATATTTTATTCAACGTTTTAAGATTTTGATTTGGGTTACATGAAATGCACACCCGAGTTTAGGAGGGTAATATTATTAAAATACGTGCCTAAGCGCTACGCGCTTTTAGCTTTGCGAGGGTCATGAAAATTTGCTAGATGGCACGCCTCGAGTTCTAAGGATTTTAAAAGAAATGAGTAAATGAGGGCTACACATTTGGGATTTCAATTGGCATGACATGCCCCAATTATTCTATTAAAGGTATTTCTAAATTAGTCTTAATGTCCATAAATTATAACTCGTCTAATATGACTTGCCTCAAATTTATTTTTAGGATCTAGTTGATTAAGAAAGAAAGAAAAAGAAGGAAAAAAAACTAAGAGACTCTAATTGATTGATCGAATCGACTAAAAGGAAAATTGCTATCACGCCAAAACCAACCAAACGAAGAACTGCATTTTTGAAAAAAAAACGAAACAAGTCCAAAAGGCGAAACAGTCTATTTGCAAACACATTTGGCTTGGGCTCAAATGAGCCCAATTCTTGATAGAAGAACAGGAGTCCATGACATGGCACATACACCTGAAGTGGACTTTTAACAACTGGACAAGCAATAAGCCCAATCTTCAGAACTAAACAATCATGCAGATTCAATTAAATTGCCCAACCAACTAAGATGAAACAAACACAGATTTAAATTGACAGTTACTTCTGAATGTTAACTGACTAACGAGCTGATCATCCGGCAATTTTAATATTCACACTTATATACATGCTCACAAATGAATCAGATGGAACATTCATTAGCTAAGTCAGCTGTAAGCCCAACTCTCAAAACCCAATTGAGGGTGCCAAACTAATTAGAATACAAACTCTGCAAAACTATATAAAACCTGCCATTTGATTAACAACTTTTTTTTTACTTCTGCCTTTTAACAACTCGAACCCAAATCAACTAACTGAGCATTTGGAATTTCAAATACTAATTCTTAGTTTAAACGTGTTCACATGCCATCCGAAAGTAACTCAATGCACGCATTTACCCTAGACCAATTCCTTTCTTCTTAGCATGATCTTATACACCCACAACTTAAGATAAAATACTCAGCTACCCAATTATGTGAACACTGCAACATCCAAATACCGCAAACAGTTTAAATGAACTACAGAGCACAAAATATCCACTACAGTCCACATTACGAGATTTAATATGGTCGAATGTAAAGTCTAACTACTCATTCAAATAACAAGTTGTTCCCCAAGTTTTCATGATAATTTCAAGTTAAATACAATAGTAAAAAGCTCACTCATCCAAATTAGAACTCAATTTAGGCGATATAATACATCAAGTAAAAAAAACAAATCAAGAGAAATATGAAATAGTCGACAAAAACTGATGCTATGCTTTTAACTTCTGCTTTTCACTTCACTCTTCAAGTTAAACTTCACAACCAATAGAGGTTCAGTAGCATGTACCTGGATGTAGAAGAAACAAAAGAAAAGGATAAAGGATCAACAGCTACAGAGCAACAGTCAACAACAATTTTTAACCAATTTCAAACCTAGAAATTGAATAAAACAGCCCAGAAAGCAGTTTTGAATGCACAGTCTAACCAGCAGACCTCTAAACCAATCTCAATGACCAAGTCTCGGACCATTTCTAAGTTTAAATAATCAGGTAATCGATTCAGAAAGAAGAGGATTTCAGATTTCAAAACTAAAGCCCAATGAAACAGTGTTTTCTACGAAAAATCTTTCAGCTGTTTTAGTTGTTTTCCATATTTTTCCTCTATTTTTTTTCCAGAATCTCCCTTGAACCTCAAGTAAAGATGCCCTTAAAGGCAAGGTCTTTAGGGCAGTAGAGAGTGGGTTCAGTTTTGCACTTGAACCCTTTTTAAATTTTCATTTTTGCTCTCATGTCCTCAGTTTTAAAATCAGTATTTCATATAAGTCCCAATCCCAGCTTCTAGGAAGCTTCCCTATTCAGTTACAAGATATTTCCCCACCTAAATTTCCTATACTAACCCCTAGACCCTCTGTTTTTACTTTGGGAATCAAATGGGTCATATTGACCCAATAGCTCAAACAGACATGGGCTCAGATCCGACCCTAAAACCCAAACAACCCCTTGAGGTGAGGTCTAAACTGGCCTCAAAGCCCAAGCATCAAAGACAACCCAAACCAAATCAGTATTTCATAGCAGGCAAAAGAAAACATTCAAACAATTTCCAAAACCCAAAACCTAAACTAAGTGACTAACTAATTAACAAACTAGGCAGGGATTCAAAATGACCTAATTAAATTAAACTATGCGACTAAAACAAAAGACGAAATGAGAAGTTTAAGCATGACACTAATAAAAATTAAACAGACCACAACCTTCAGATTTTGAAAAAGAAAGCTGAAAAGCCAACGGAACAGATACGAACACAAAATCAATCTAGAGGAAAACTAGGTTCAAAACCTTGCTCGAATTTCAATCAAAGTAAAAAAAAACTAAAGAAAGGGAGAAGAAAAGAAGAGGAACAAAAGGTAAAACTCGGATAGAAAAGAAAAAGGGAAGAAAACTTACCCTAGTAAACCCGAAATGGCACTGGACATCTTGATTTAAATGGATCTGATGCTAATCACTTGTTCTTCGTCAAGAACAAATGAGAAACATCTATTCGCGTTGAATCAGACTTCAAACTCGAACAAATCAGAAGTCTATGGTCATGCATGCCAACAGATTCGACGAAAATTGACTTCGGGCTTTTTAGAGTTCGAACTCAGATTTGAAATTCGAAGAGTACTGGGGTGATTTGAGGGGATTTGTTTGGTTATTTAGGACGAGGAGGTGGATAGGATTCAAGGGTGTGATTTTGGCGAGGATTGGTGGTGGCGCCGCCACCAGTAGCGGTGGGATTTCAGGGCGGCGTTAGGGTTCGGGGGTGTTTTCTGACGAGGGTGGTGAGCAGAGGGGAGTTCTGGGGGGGGGGGGTAAGGGTATTCGGACACTTAAATACGTATGAGGCTTCAGTTCTGAGCCGTTTGATCAAGGGGAGATCAACGACTCAGATTGCGTAGTCCAAAATGGCGTCGTTTGAGTTTTGAATGGGACTGACCGGGTTTTGGCTGGTCTGGGCCTGGGTTAAACGGGTATTTTGGGCTGGAAAATCAAATTTGGCCCGAAAATCTGATCTCATTTTTTGTTTTTCTTCTTTCTCTTTTTTTTTTCAATTTTCCCTTTAACTTGTTTTAAATAAAATTAAAATTAAAAATAAAACCTAAATTAATTCCTAATCAAATTATCTTATCAAATTGAATTAATTAATTCTAAATAATAATTACCACCATTAATTGAATACAAAATTAACGAAAAGCTACCAAATTCGAAATTAAAATTAAAAATGCAAAAATACGTTACTTTCTTTTGTGATTTTTTCCATTTTTATAAAACAATTAAATTAATAATTAATTTTTAAGAAAATGCAAAGTTAAACTCTAAATGCAAATGCAACATATTTTGTATTTTTCATTAACTAAAATGCACATACAAAATACAAACAAAATAACAGAACATGTCACGAAAATCCACAAAATTGCAAACACTGAAAGAAATTATTTTGTTTTGAATTTATCGGAGTAATTCATATAGGGCAAAAATCATGTGCTCACAACTGCCCCTCTTTGCTCGGAAACACAAAAAGTTTTCGGGTAAAGATAAAGTGAGCGGATACGAGCGATTTTTGCCCGTTCGAATACTCCGTGGGAAGCATTTTTTGAAAAATTTGACCGCACCCTGCTTCCGAGGTTGCCTACATATCCTTGGCTATAAAGGAATCAGGTCAGTGTAGTTTGGGAGTGTCTGGTAGCTGGGACTACCATGAGGCTGTGATTTCACTGTTGTTGCTGCTGCTACTGCTTATTGAAACCCCTTATTACACCATGTCAGAATAAAAAGAAGCTAGGCTAGACTATGATCTATGCATTACAAAAATCCTATCTATCTCTTCAACTTGCTCTTGTGGTTCTTGTTGCCTTGTTGACTTATATTCTCCTGATGAAATCCATTTGTTACTTCCTTGAATTGTAATCTGAGATGTTTTCCCTTTCTCCAGGGGGATGCCTGACTGCTAGACTTGAATGTATTCCCTGCTCTCCAGGCGAGCTCCTGATTTTAAAATGTGAGTATATTCCCATGCAATCCATGCGGGCTCCTAACTTCGAAACGTGAATGTATTCTCATGTTATCCAGGCGGGCTCCTGACTTCAACTTGAAAGTATTCCCTGCTCTTCAGGCGGGCTCCTGACTTCAACTTGAAACGTATTCCCTACTGTCCAGGCGGACTCCTGACTTCAACTTGAAACGTATTCCCTGCTTTCCAGGCGGGATCCTGACTTCAACTTGAAATGTATTCCCTGCTCTCCAGGCGGGCTCCTGACTTCAAAAAAAATAAAACAAAGAAAATTTCCTGCCCCAGTTTGGTAACTGGGCACATATGTGAGTATTAAACTGAAGAATGTTACAAAATATTCGTGAGAATTTGAAAGCTACATCCCATTATCCAGGTGGGTCCTGACAACTCTTAGTTAAATATAGTTATAAATCTAAGTTATATCTTCTAAAGGTGTGACTTCCACTAAATATTATTATCTAAGAGGGTCTTAAAGCTACATCCCATTATCCAGGGGGGTCCTGAAAATCAAAGGTCAAATTTATCTTAAGAGTGACAACTTTTATGGCTGAATTATACTGCCCTACAACAGAATTTACACTAAATGTTGTTATCTAATCGAAATCTTAAAGCTAAGTCCCATTATTCAGGAGGGTCATGAAAATTCCTAATTGAATCCTATCTCTAACATGCAAACTTCTAAGCCAACTTATATTCCCTTAGGATGTATTTATGCTAGATTATGCTATTTTTGAACATTTAAACTAGGTCCCATTTTCCAAGAGGGTCCTGAAAATCAAAGATCAAACCTGTTTAGTGAATGCCTTTCTCCACAGAGGGTTTTTCCGAAACAACCGAAATTTCCTGCCCCTGTTTTAATTAAAGAAAAATCTTGTCAGTTTATAATGTGGTGGTTGGTTGATGGAATTCTTTGCTGAAGGTCTTTCCGCTGCATTATTTTGTTTTGAATGGCTTCCCCGAACTGGCCCTGAACCGCTTGACTTTCCGACCGACTTTCAAAACCCTATGACCCTGAATGACCTGAGTGTTCTATATTTTCCGATGGAACTCTTGCTGGCACTTTACCCCACTTTACATCATGCTATCTTTGGTATGCTCTGGCCACACTGTGCTTTGCAATCTTGAAGCTGGTAGTGAGCTTTGAAATTCCTTCTTGTTTGCTTAAACAGAATTGACATTGGGAACATCTTAGAGAAATAAACCCGAAAGAAATAAAATGCAATGACTTTCAGAGTTAAGGATAAGAAAATCCAAAACTGGGAGACTATCTGAAGAGGAAAAATAAAAGAGACTTATCTGAGTGGAGCAACTGATACCAATGATCATGTCATGCATTTCGGATTAATCGGCCCAATCCGCCCAACCAATCAACTTTCAATTGCCATACTTTGCTGCCCCGGAATTTCCATAACCTGATTTCTTCACCCAAATCCTGACCTTGTTCATCCTGCGGTGCCTTGAAAGGTTTTCACCAGCAGACCTCTTTCATTCGTTCATCTCTCAACTCGCTTTCGCCTTACGGTGCCCGTGAGGGTTTTCACCAATAAGACTCTCTCATTTTTGATTCCTCTCAGCTCCCATCACCTTATGGTGCCCGTGAGGGTTTTCAACAATTATACTCTCTCATTTTTTATTCTTTCCCTATTTGGACCAAAGTGTTGCCCTTGATATGAATCACCTCTACCTGCTCGACTTGGCATTTCTCGAAGACTGATAGGAAGGTCTTTCTTTGGACCGTAACGTGGGCTTTTGGATAGGGTTAAAAAGAAAGGATATCAAAGGCTCAAAATAATTCACATGGGTTTAAAATTACAACTTTCGGAATCAAACTTCTTACAACAACCACAACTTCTGCCCCACTTTCTTGCTTGGGGACTTTTGGATTTTTATTTTGATGAGACCGAACCGTGAGGCTGCCTACGTATCCTTAAAAGGAATCAGGTCGAACGTAGTTCATGTCATAGATATTACTTTGTTGTTGTGATTTTCTTTTCTCTTTTTTCTTTCTTTTTCTCTTTTTGTTGCTTTTCTTCTTTCTTTTTATTTTCTTTTCATTCTTTTCTTTCTCTTTCTTTTTTTTCCTTTTCTTTCTTTCCTTTTTTTTTTGATTTTCCTTTTTCTTCTCTCCCTTTTTGTTCTTTTCTTTTCTTCTTTTCCTTTACTTA
Source organism: Nicotiana sylvestris (assembly GCF_000393655.2). Classification (NCBI taxonomy): domain Eukaryota; kingdom Viridiplantae; phylum Streptophyta; class Magnoliopsida; order Solanales; family Solanaceae; genus Nicotiana; species Nicotiana sylvestris. The sequence continues at coordinate 89,857,342 of NC_091067.1, forward strand.
TCTTTCATGTTTGTGTTCCTGATTTTTGCTACTGATTCCGAAAGAGGGGTATGAAAGAAAACAAATAAGGCTCAAGAGGGGTGACAAGGGATAAAGTGTTTAGATAGCAGAACAAAATGCCTTCGTCATTCCAATATTCGAGTCATGCCAAATACAAACAAGTACAATCAAACAAAGAAATCATACATAGTATCTCTTGACTGCATCAGAATTGATAGCCATCTCCACACATTTGCCTTCTACATCTGTCAAATACAATGCGCCATTGGACAACACTCTAGTCACAACGAATGACCCCTACCAATTTGGGACAAACTTTCCTTTTGCTTCAACCTGATGAGGAAGAATGCGTTTCAATACTAACTGACCCACTTCAAACTTCTGTGGATGCACCTTTTTATTGTACACTCTTGCCATTCTCTGTTAATACAACTGACAATGCACACTACTGCCAGTTTCTTTTCATCGATCAAACTTAATTGCTCCAGACGGGTTTTGACCCACTCATCATCATCGATCTCAGTCTCTGCGACAATTCGAAGGGATGGAATTTCCACTTCTGTGGGTATCACTACTTCGGTTCCATACACCAACAAATAAGGAGTCGCCCCTACTGAAGTACGGACAGTAGTGCGATAACCGAGCAATGCAAACGGCAACTTCTCATGCCACTACCTAGAACCTTCCACCATTTTTCGAAATATCTTCTTTATATTCTTGTTGGCCGCCTCAACTGCTCCGTTCGCCTTAGGGCAGTACGGGGTAGAATTGCGATGTATAATCTTGAACTACTGACATACCTCTTTCATCAGATGACTATTGAGATTAGCCCCATTGTCTATAATGATCACCTTCGGTATCCCAAATCGGCAAATGATATTTGAATGCACAAAATCAACCACCGCCTTCTTGGTTACAACCTTTAATGTTTTAGCCTCTACCCACTTGGTGAAATAATCGATGGCCACCAGAATAAACCTATGGCCGTTGGATGCTGCTGGCTCGATTGGTCCAATGACATCCATTCCCCAAACAACAAATGGCCATGGTGCGGACATTGTATGTAATTCAGATGGTGGAGAATGAATCAAATCTCCATGCACTTGGCACTGATTACATTTTCGCACGAAACTAGTACAATCTCGCTCCATAGTGAGCCAATAATAACCTGCCTGGAGAATCTTCTTTGCCAGTACATACCCACTCATGTACGGTCCACAAACCCCAGAATGTACTTCCGTCATGACAGTCGCGAACTTTTTGGCATCTACACATCTTATTAACCCAAGATCTGGAGTTCTTTTTTACAGAACCCCTCCACTGAAGAAAAATCTACTTGCCAATCGTCGAATTGTTCTTTTCTGATCGCATGTGGCCTGTACCGAATATACCCCCATCCTGATGTATTCTTTAATATCATGGAACCATGGCTCCCCATCAAGTTCTTCTTCCACCATATTACAGTAAGCATGATGATCACGGACCTAAATCTGCAAAGGGTCGACATAAGCCTTATCTGGATGATGTACCACTAACGCCAGAGTAGCCAAAGCATCGACAACTTCATTAGGGATCCTTGGGATATGCCTGAATTCTATTGACTGAAACAGTTGACAAAGATCATGCAAACATTGTCTGTACGGTATGAGTTTCAGATCCCTTGTTTCCCATTCTCCCTGAATCTGGTGCACCAGAAGGTCCAAGTCACCTAAGACCAAGACTTCCTGGACACCAATATCCACCACTAACCTCAAACCCAGAATGCATGCCTCGTACTCAGCCATGTTGTTGGTACAGTAAAAACGAAGTTAAGCCGTAACAGGCTAGTGTTGACCTATTTCAGAAATAAGTATCGCTCCTATCCCTACGCCCTTCATATTTGCAGCCCGATCAAAGAAAAGTTTCCATCCCGGATTTTCAACTTGTTCCAACTCATCAATGTGTATCACCTCTTCATCGGGGAAATAAGTTTTCAAAGGTTCATAATATTCATCAACCGGATTCTCGGCCAAATGGTCCGCCAAGGCCTGTGCTTTCATTGCAGTTCGAGTCACATAGATGATGTCAAATTCTGTGAGCAAGATTTTCTACTTTGCGAGCCTCCCTGTGGGCATAGGCTTCTAAAAGATATACTTTAACAGATCCAAACGAGAGATGAGGTAAGTAGTGTAAGATGACAAATAGTGCTTCAACTTCTGTGCCACCCAAGTGAGGGCGCAACACGTTCTAGTGTACTTAACCTCGTAAGTTGTGAACTTCTTGCTGAGATAATAAATGGCCTGCTCCTTCCTGCCGGTAATGTCATGCTGTCCCAACACACATCCAAATGAATTGTCCAAGACTGTCAAATACAGAATCAAAGGTCTCCCTGGTTCTGGTGGAACCAACACAGGTGGGTTTGACAAGTACCCATTTATCTTATCAAATGCTTCCTGGCATTCATCTGTCCACTTTACTGCAACATCTTTCTTTAATAGTTTGAATATATGCTCACAAGTTGTTGTGAGCTGACCAATAAACCGACTGACGTAATTCAATCTTCCCAACAGACTTATCACCTCAGTCTTGTTCTTTGGAGGTGGTAATTCCTGGATGGCTTTGGTTTTTGACGGGCCTAATTCAATACCTCGTCGGCTGACTATGAATCCCAACAACTTTCCAGATGGAACACCGAACGCGCATTTTGCAGGGTTGAGCTTGAGATTGTACCTGCGAAGCCTTTGGAGAAACTTTCTCAGATCTTTGACATGGTCAGACTGCTTTCTAGACTTTACAATCACATCATCCACATAAACCTCGATCTCCCTGTGTATCATGTCGTGGAATATGGTCGTCATTGCCATCATGTAGGTTGCCCCGACATTTTTCAAACCAAATGGCATGACCCGATAGCAATACGTTCCCAATGGCGTGATGAATGTTGTCTTTTCTGTGTCCTCCTCATCCATTAAGATCTGGTGGTAACCCACATAACAATCCACAAAAGAACCAATTTCACATTTGGAACAATTATCGATCAATATATGGATGTTCAGCAGTGGGAAATTATCCTTGGGACTTGCCTTGTTGAGGTCTCGATAATCAACACACACCCTGGTCTTGCCATCCTTCTTTGGCACATGCACTACATTGGCTAACCAAGTGGGATACCGAGTGACCCGAATGACCTTTGCATTGAACTGTTTGGTGACCTCTTCCTTGATTTTCACACTCATATCAGTTTTAAATTTCCTCAGCTTCTGCTTGACAGAGGGGAATGCCGGATCAGTGGGAAATTTGTGAACCACCAAACTAGTGCTTAGAACTGGCATGTCATCATAGGACCATGCAAAAATATCTTTATACTCAAACAGTGTTTTAATTATCTCCTCTCTGAGTTGTGGTTCAAGATGGACACTTATTTTAGTTTTCCGGACATTATCCTGGTCCCTTAAATTGATTGCTTTTGTATCACTCAGGTTAGGCTTGGATTTCTTTTCAAAATGGCTTAATTCTTTATTAATCTCTTCAAAGGCTTCATCCTCGTCATATTTCGATTCAACATCACACTCTATTTCTTGAATTACTATTTTAGAACTAGATTGGCTTTTAAGACTGGGCCAGAGATTCTGCATGCATGTCATATCATTGAAGCCAGCATAAAAAGAACTGTACAAGGAAAAGGGAAAGCAAAAATAAAACTATCAGGAAGAAAGGAAAAGAGAAATTGCATTTCATTGAAATTAAAGACAATGGGGTTTATACATCCAAACGGACGGAACATAGAATTTGAATTACAACCCTAGAATAATCTAGATAAATTGAAAGAAAATCAAAGCAACCTACCAAAACTCCCTCCTGGTGGGGAGATGAGTAGCTTCCCAATTGTTAATCTTTGCACCGGGCCCAACAAATTGTACATTCGCCTTGCTAGAACCCTCTCCAGCTTCCAACACGTTCATATCGGCGAATATCCTCTCGAACCTTTCCATCAAATATTCATCCACATCAACCACCGAAATGGTAACCGACATCACTAGACGCTTTCTGGTACCAGGCCTGACAAATGATCGGGAAAAATGCGGGACTGGCTTTGGAAGGGCCCATGCTTTCTGTTTCATTTTTCTAACTCTTCTCACGTATGCGACTGTGGGCTTGAACCCCAGACCAAATGTATCCAAGTTTTTAGGAAGAGAAACCGGCTGTACGACACCTTCCAAAGATGTGCCCAGACCTTTGCCCGGTACAAAACCATTTTTCAACATTTCAACGGCTACCATGACTGATGCAACAACTATCCTTGGAGTTGGCACGCACTTCCCTTAAGGAACTTTCTCTACCTCTACCGTGTAAAAAAACTGATAGATCCACGGCCCCTTGTCGTCTTCAAACTCTATGAATGGAACAATGGCATCACTGGGAACACACAAATTGTCTTCGCCATGCACAACAATTTCTTGTCTATCCCATTCAAACTTAACCATTTGGTGCAGAGTAGACGGGACCGCTTTGGCAGCATGAATTCAGGGTCAACCTAACAACAGATTGTAAGAAACAACCACATCGAGCACCTGGAATTCCATAGTAAATTCAACCGGCCCTATTGTAAGCTCGAACACTATGTCCCCGACTGAATCTTTCCCTCCACCATCGAATCCCCGAACGTAGATACTGTTCTTGTGAATTCTTTCAACATCCACTTTCAACTTGTTCAGAGTGGAAAGTGTGCAAATATTTGCACTGGAATCGTTGTCAACTAGTACTCGAGTAACCATGAAATCTTCACATTTCACCGTCAGATAGAGGGCCCTATTGTGCTTGGTACCCTCCACGGGCAGCTCATCATCAGAAAAAGTGACTCAATTTACCTCAAATATCTTGTTGGATATCTTTTCTAAGTAGTTTACTGAGATTTTGTCAGGAACGTGGGCCTCGTTCAAGATCTTCATCAAAGCCCGACGGTGCTCGTCAGAATGGATCAATAATGACAAGAGCAAGATCTGAGCCGATGTCTTCCTTAACTGCTCCACAATGGAATAGTCTTATACTTTCATCTTTCTCAGAAATTCTTCTGTTTCTTCCTCGGTCACCGCTTTCTTCACGAACACTGGATTATCTTTTGAGGTCTTAGCTTTTCTCAACTCTTCGGGGGCAAAGCATCTCCCCGATCGAGTCAAACCATGAGTCTCACACACTTCTTCTTTAACCTCTTTCCCCTTGTAAGTCATTGTCACACATTCATAATTCCATGGGACTGCCTTGCTGTTGACTATCAGTAGTTGAATTACCGGTTTGATAACGACAGGATCAGTGAGGGCACCCTTCACAATTACCACAGGCCTGTTCGTCACTCCTGGCATAACCACTTTTGCTCTTTGATGTTTCCCTGCAACGTCACTTGAGGACCCCTTCTTGACTTCCACGGATGGTTCGTTATTTGCCCCGTTCAACTTGATCACAAACTTCTCACTTGTTGACTTTTCAAATGGCTTGGCTTCACTAGCCCGAATCATCATGACGGTTTGCGAAGGATTTTTAGGCTCCCCTCCATTATGCACTATCTCAATCATATTAGTCTCATGATGGGCCGACAACAGGTTCTGGTTGATGTTGGGTGCCTCCGGGGCTTGGACCTCGATCCGATTAGTATGAATGAGCTCTTGAATAGCTGTTTTCAATTTCCAGCATTTCTCTGTGTTGTGACGCGGGGTCCCTGAACAATACTCACAACTTACCGAGCGGTCAAGATTTCTGGAAGGGGGATTCGGCAGTTTAGCCTCGATCGGATTCAACATACCCAACTATCTCAGTCGATGGAATAGACTAGCATATGATTCTCCCAAAGGAGTGAAGGTCTTCTATTTCTACAACCTCTTATTCTTAAAGGCTTGATTTGGCCAGAAACCTGTCCCAGGGGGATTTTTGTAACCTTTCGGAGGTGGATGGGCATTTTGTAGAGCTAGGTATGGACTTTGTGGAGCCGGCACATGCCATTGTGTGTGAGCAGTAGGTTGGGTATAGGTTTGTGCGTGATGGGCGAAAAAATGGGGATCGGGCGGTGGGTAGTAGTGTTGTGGTGGACTATATGGAGTGTGGGGGTAAGTTTGGTGGTAGGGTCGAGGCGGGTTGTAGTAATGTGGTATGTTCCTGGATCCAACCCAAGCTCCTGACTCAATTGTAGTGACATCCTCTTTCTTCTTCTTCCCGAGTACACCTCCAGTACCGTTTTGAATGGCATGGGTGGTCGCCTCGATTGCTGAATAACTCATGATCTTGTTGGACTTGAGTCCTTCCTCAACCATGCCTCCCATTTTTACAACTTCATTAAAGGACTTACGTACTGCTGACACCAAGTGACCAAAATAAGTGGGTTCCAAAGCCTGCAAAAATTAATCAACCATCTCACTTTCTTTCATCGGAGGGTCAACCCTCGCTGGTTGCTCTCTCCAATGGAATCCATATTCTCTGAAGCTTTCACCAGGCTTCTTCTCAATCTTTGTCAATGACAGATGGTCTGGGATAATTTTGAGGTTGTACTAAAAATGACAGGCAAAGGCTTGGGCCAAATCGTCCCATGTGTACCACCTGCTGTGATCTTGTCTGGTATACCATTCTAATGCCGATCCGCTCAAACTTTGGCTGAAATATGCCATCAGCAACTCATCTCTTCCACCTGCTCCTCTCATCTTGCTACAAAATCTTCTTAAGTGTGCTACTGGGTCACCATGCCTGTCGTATAGATCAAACTTGGGCATTTTGAACCCCACTGGCAACTGAACATCTGGGAACAAACATAAATCCTTATAGGCCACACTTACTTGACCTCCCAACCCCCTCATATCTCGAAACGACTGTTCTAAGCTTTTAACCTTTATAATCATCTCTTCATGCTCGGGATTTTTGGGTGGCTTCTCGGTCTTTGTCGGGAGATCAAGAGAAGGGGTGCAAGAATATGGTTCTGGAACTTTGAAGGTGGGTTCAGGGGGATAGTACTAGTTGTCGTGAGTTTGGAACAGGGGTTCATTGGAATATCAGTGTAATGTAGCAGGTGGAGGTACCACAAAAATATGTGTAATTGGTGGGGGAGGGTATGGGACTTGTGTGGGTGGTGGAGCTTGAGAAGTATGGGAAGTGGCACCATGGCATTGTTGGTAGAGGGGAAAGGCTGGAGATGAGTTCACAGTGGGAGGCTCCGGAGGTTGGGCTGATGGTGGGATATAAGCAGGGTTGGTGGGATAAACCGGTGGTGGATGCCCCTTGTCCCAGGCTTGGTACATTTCAGCCATCTGCTACTTTAACTTATACATCTCTTCCCTCATTGCATTAATATCTAGTCCTTCCACCTCTTTTGACGGGTCAACAATACTTGTCTCCGGTTCTTGGTTGGCCATATTCAGCCTATCTTTTGATCGGGTGTTGTATGAGTGGGTTTCCAGAATGCCAATCAACTAACCACCTGCCTGGACTAAATACATCAAACAACAACCTTGTTAGCGGTTAGGCTTTAACAGATTGATAACCGCACATTGGGCATGAATGCACCTAAATAGTTAACCGTCTCTATTATGTATTTGATCGGTTGCATGCGTCATCCCGACCTTTTCTTACTTGCAAACCTTTCCCCTTTTTCTTTCTTTTTCGTTTCCTTCCTTTCACTCTTGTCTCTGTTCTCTCTTTGTTTTTATTCTCTCTTGATTTCTTATTTTCTCTCTTTTCTTTTCTTGTTTTTCCGCTCTTTTCTTTTCTTTACTCTCTTGTTTTTCCTCTTATTTTATCTCTCTCTTTTTTATTTGGTTACGGTCGAATCCTATGGAGATTGCCTACGTATCATGACCCCGCATGAATCAGACCAAGCATAGTTCTTGGAGATAAGTGCAAAATAAAACATTTTTTGGGCTTTTCAGTTTTCATAAAAAAAACAAATGCTTCCATTACAAAACTCAAAACTAACAAATTCCAAAAGACTAACAGATTTCGATGCAAAGATGAAATACAGACTCCGAAAAAAGACTATCATACTCCAACAAAGAAAATACAGACTTGACAACAATTTGACGGACTCTAGCAGAAAGAAAATACAAACTCCACGTGACTAATAGACGCTAACAAAAAAGGAAATGTAAACTCAAACGGAAAAATCATGAATACATCAATGCTCTTGGTGCCCGTGGGACATCATTCGGTCTCGCCGCGGGCCTATATGCAAGCTCCCTTTGAAGTCGATCCAAGTCGTTCATTATCTGTTTAACAAATGCCATTGCTGCTGCAAAGAAGGTAGTGCGAGTCATATCCTCACAGATCTGGAACTTCATAATGATGTAGTCGGCGATGCTTCTAATTCTCTCTCTTATGGCGCTTTTTTCTTGTAACAAACGCACAATCTGCTGGGCCCTGGCTTCCAAAGTTTGCTCAGCCGCATGATTTTTCTCCTGAAGTTGTTGCAAATCTATTTCTAATTGTGCCAATGCTGTATAACAATGTTTCCTTTCAACCTTGAAGTCTTTTGCCTGTTTGATCATTTTGTTTTCCGTGGCGATGACCCTTTTCTTTAACCCTGCGACCTCATCGTCATACTTTTCTTTCAACTACTTAACCAGGCGTGCTATTTCATCTGCGTTTTTAGCCAATTGCTTTCGAGCCTTGGCTAGTTCGCTTTCTTCTTTGCTCAAATCAAAACTATAGTCATTTACTTTCTGCCTTAGGTTAGCTATGAGTTTTTCATCCCTGTCACTTGGGGCTGGATTTTCTGCAGCTGTTTTCATTTTCTGAATTTGGGCTCGAAGGGCCTCATTTTCTTTGTCTAGCTTTTTCTTTTCTCCTTTATCCGCCGCGACTTGCAAGCTATTCTCGAATTGAAGTTCTCTGACTTGCTTTTCCAGTTTGCTTATGGTAGCCCTGTACTCGTTTTCTTTGGTCAGCCAGTCCCATTGCACTTGTGCTCCGTCGGTGAATTGTTGGACATGGGGTTTTTTTGCGGGCCTTTCGAGCTCATGTTGAACTTGGGATCTTTTACCATACCAGGCAGTATAATTAGGCTCTACAGCGCCTCTGGATAAATCTCGCACTTGAGTGTTAGGCCCTAAGAATCTGCACTGATGCCAAACCTGCTTTTTCTTCTGGGAAGGCAGCTTTTGGCTCTAACTCAATGACTTGCCGACTCAAATCTTCATTGTATGGGATGGTCTGGTATCGGCCTAACTGACGTAGGACTCTGTGCGGAGCATAAGGCTGGATACTCCGAAGACCCATCAACAACAAAAAAAACACCTCAACCGACATATAGATTACTTTGTCGACCGAGAGCCAACCGAATGTCCATTTGATCTTATTTGTGGTCAAAGATCTCAAATGAGCATGCCATGCTTCCGTACCATCCGGGAACTCATAACCCTCTACCCGCTTTTCTTGTTTTTTTGATGTATTCAAGGCCAGTCATACCACAATTCAAGTATCTGGGACGGTGGCAAAGGTGTTCCTCCATTCATAGTTGCAACAACATATTGCACCCTTCAAAGAACTTCCCTCCTTCTCGACAATGGGTCAGTGCTCGGTAAATTTCTGCCAAGATCAATGGCACTATAGTCCCATTTGCCTTTTTCATCATAAAATCGGCTATCCCTACAAGTCCCAACTCTATGTTCCCGTCTTTTCTTGGGCAAACCAAAATACCCAAGAACGCTGCTATGAAAGCTAATCCTCTCCGAGCTTCCCACTTATCTTGGTTTCCTGCATGAGTAAGACCGGTATCTGGCATTTTGAAGCCACGGGAATTCCCGTAACGTCGATACAAAAAGTAGAAGGTACAAAACCCTTTGGCCAAATTTTCGTCTCGGATGTCACGACTGATGCTTAACAAGTCGAAAAATTTATGAGGGGTTACTGTTCTCGGTGCCACCGGGTATTGACTTCTAAGATTCCCTTCGAAACCGACATATCCAGCTATCTCCTCTAGTGTAGGAGTTAACTCGAAATCAGCAAAGTGAAATACATTATGTGCTGGGTCCCAGAATAGTATCAAGGCCTCAATCACATTCTTGGCTTAACCTTCAAGAGCCCGATAAGACCACCCAATGCTTTTGTCACAGCCTTTCTGCTATCTTCCCCCAAATCATGCCACCACATATGTAGCTCCAAAGGGATCTCTTCATGGATTGAGAAAGGTTCATTTTGAATTGTGCTCATCCTGCACATTTATTAAGGTGATTTTAATTAAAAGGAAACTATGACTCGTTTTGACTCAAGAAAAATGACCATCTTATTTCCAAAATCTCCACACAAATATCCGGCTTTGCCAATACGACCTTTCAGCACTTCGAAAATGAAGATTTTAAGGCTGTGTCGACTAACCAGCCAAAACTTTTAAAAGTGACTAAAAGTGGCTGTTTTTGCAAAAACAGCCTTCCGGCACCCTTTATAGGGACATTCGGCTATTTCGTACAAGAATGACATCACCCTAATTATTTTCGAATTAAAGTAAAATTTTTGGGCTTTTGGGGTATTTTTGCAAAAAGGAAGTTGGACCGGATGAGGATTGCCTACGTATCTCACACCCTGTGAGAATCAAACTGGCGTAGTTCGGGCGAATAAAACAAACTATTTTCGAAAACAAGACTCTTTTTTTTTATTATTTCATTGGCAAATAAAACTATTTTTTGATTACAAAAACTTTTTTTCTTTTTTTTCTCTCAAAAATTCGGTAGAGTTTCGACACCATTTGCACATTGGTTTTTTTCAGAACATGCGATTAACTCTCATACTGCTATTTTTCTTTCCTCAACTTCTCCCAATATTCATAAGCCGGTCAGCATGCTAGTCCAAAGTAAATAAATGCACAAATAGCAAGTGGGGATGCATCAGGATGGTCTTTTTGTTTCGGGTGCACATGTCTTAGACAGACCCAACCCCCGTGTTGAGTCTCCAAAGTCAAAATGCACATGATGCAAACAAACGTCCTACTAGGGACCCGGCGTGAGGTATTGTTATACTAGGTTTAAACCTAGGTTTATTTGTTCTAGACCTGGCTTACCCGAGCGGACAGCTCGAGCTGAGGAGGGGCAGCGTACCGGGAATACAGAAGCTTCACCGGCTTTGCAACTTGTCCGAACCTCATTCTAAATTTAGAATATGACTCTAATAGAAAAGAAGTCACACGAAGTGCACACTTCTTCATGATTTAGAAGACTCAGAGAGAAGAGGGGTTTCACAACAATTTATATACAGTTCACGGAGCAGTAAAAACAATCAATTAGCACATTAGGCCCAAATCATGTAACAAAATCAGATAATGGATAAAGCCAACTATAATAATTATTCTAAGCTCGAATTTCTGAACCCTGAACCAGAGATTCTGGGTTCGTTCCCTAGCAGAGTCGCCAGAGCTGTGACACCTCCTTTTACTACACCCTCGGAAGGGATTATAAGGGAGTTTTTTCAATTAAAGGACAATTGAAACGGGATTTATTGTTAAAAAATTCAGAGTCGCCACTTGGGAGATTTATGGTATCCCAAGTTACCGGTTCAAATCCCGAATCGAGGAAAAGGCTGACTTTGTATTATAGTCTGCGAACACAGAAATCCGAGTAAGGAATTCTGTTAACCCGGGAGAAGGTGTTAGGCATTCCCGAGTTCCGTGGTTCTAGCACGGTCGCTCGACTGTTGTATTTGGCTTAATTATCTGATTTTAAACAATTATGAACTTATGTTCAATTTTAACTTTTAACCGCTTTTAATCAATTTTAAAAGAAGATTGAACGTCGTTTAAAACACGTCTTTGGATCGCGCCACATGAAATGCACCCGCGATCTAAACATATTTTATACAACGTTTTAAGATTTTGATTTGGGTCACATGAAATGCACACCCAAGTTTAGGAGGGTAATATTATTAAAATACGCGCCTAAGCGCTACGCGCTTTTAACTTTGCGAGGGCCATGGAAATTTGCTAGATGGCACGCCTCGAGTTCTAAGGATTTTAAAAGAAATGAGTAAATGAGGGCTGCGCATTTGGGATTTCAATTAGCATGGCATGCCCCAATTATTCTATTAAAGGTATTTCTAAATTAGTCTTAATGTCCATAAAAATAACTCGTCTAATATGACTTGCCTTAAATTTATTTTTAGGATCTAGTTGATTAAGAAAGAAAGAAAAAGAAGGAAAAAAAAACTAAGAGACTCTAATTGATTGTTCGAATCGACTAAAAGAAAAATTTCTATCACGCCAAAACCAACCAAACGAAGAACTGCATTTTTGAAAAAAACGAAACAAGTCCAAAAGGCGAAATAGTATATTTGCAAATACATTCGGCTTGGGTTCAAATGAGCCCAATTCTTGATAGAAGAACAGGCGTCCATGACATGGCACATACACCTGAAGTGGACTTTTAACAACTGGTCCAGCAATAAGCCCAATCTTCAGAACTAAACAATCATGCAGATTCAATTAAATTGCCCAACCAACTAAGATGAAACAAACACAGAATTAAACTAACAGTTACTTCTGAATGTTAACTGACTAACGAGATGATCATCCGGCAATTTTAATATTCACACTTATAGATGCTCACAAATGAATCAGTGGAACATTCATTAGCTAAGTCAGCTGTAAGACCAACTCTCAAAACCCAATTGAGGGTGCCAAACCAATTAGAATGCAAACTCTACAAAACTATATGAAACCTGCCATTTGATTAACAACTTTTTTTACTTCTGCCTTTTAACAACTCGAACCCAAATTAACTAACTGAGCATTTGGAATTTCAAATACTAATTCTGAGTTTAAACGTGTTCACACGCCAACCGAAAGTAACTTAATGCACGCATTTACCCTAGACCAATTCCTTTCTTCTTAGCATGATCTTATACACTCACAACTTAAGATAAAATACTTAGCTACCCAATTATGTGAACACTGCAACATCCAAATACCGCAAACAGTTTAAATGAACTACAGAGCACAAAATATCCACTACAGTCCACATTACGAGATTTAATATGGTCGAATGTAAAGTCTAACTACTCATTCAAATAACAAGTTGTTCCCCAAGTTTTCATGATAATTTCAAGCTAAATACAATAGTAAAAAGCTCACTCATCCAAATTAGAACTCAATTTAGGCGATATAACACATCAAGTAAAAAAACAAATCAAGAGAAATATGAAATAGTTGACAAAAACTGTTGGTATGCTTTTAACTTCTGCTTTTCATTTCACACTTCAAGTTAAACTTCACAAGCAATAGAGGTTCAGTAGCATGTACCTGGATGTAGAAGAAACAAAAGAAAAGTATAAAGGATCAGCAACTACAGAGCAACAGTCAACAGCAATTTTTAACCAATTTCAAACCCATAAATTGAATAAAACAGCCCAGAAAGCAGTTTTGAATGCACAGTCTAACCAGTAGACCTCTAAACCAATCTCAATGACCAAGTCTCAGACCATTTCTAAGTTCAAATAATCAGGTAATCGATTCAGAAAGAAGAGGATTTCAGATTTCAAAACTAAAGCCCAATGAAACAGTGTTTTCTACGAAAAATCTTTCAGCTGTTTTAGTTGTTTTCCGGATTTTTCCTCTATTTTTTCCCAGAATCTCCCTTAAACCTCAAGTAAAGATGCCTTAATAGGCTAGCTCTTTAGGGCAGCAGAGAGTGGGTTCAGTTTAGCACTTGAACCCTTTTTGAATTTTCATTTTTGCTCTCATGTCCTCAGTTTTAAAATCAGTATTTCATATAAGTCCCAATCCCAGCTTCTAGGAAGCTTCCCTATTCAGTTACAAGAGATTCCCCCACCTAAATTTCCTATACTAACCCCTAGACCCTATGTTTTTACTTTGGGAACCAAATGGGTCATATTGACCCAATAGCTCAAACAGACACGGGCTTAGATCCGACCCCAAAACCCAAACAACCCCTTGAGGTGAGGTCTAAACTGGCCTCAAAGCCCAAGCAACAAAGACAACCCAAACCAAATCAGTATTTCATAGCAGGCAAAAGAAAACACTCAAACAATTTCCAAAACCCAAAACCTAAACTAAGTGACTGACTAACTAACAAAATAGGCAGGGATTCAAAATGACCTAATTAAATTAAACTATGCGACTAAAACAAAAGACGAAATGAGAAGTTTAAGCATGGCACTAATAAAAACTAAACAGACCACAACCTTCAGATTTTGAAAAAGAAAGCTGAAAAGCCAACGGAACAGATACGAACACAAAATCAATCTAGAGGAAAACTAGGTTCAAAACCTTGCTCGAATTTCAATCAAAGTAAAAAAAACTAAAGAAAGGGAGAAGAAAAGAAGAGGAACAAAAGGTGAAACTCGGATAGAAAAGAAAAAAGGGACGAAAACTTACCCTAGTAAACCCGAAATGGCACTGGACATCTTGATTTAAACGGAACTGATGATAATCACTTGTTCTTCGTCAAGAACAAATGAGCTGCATCAATTCGCGTTGAATCAAACTTCAAACTCGAACAAATCGGAAGCCTATGGTCATGCATGCCAACAGATTCGATGAAAATTGACTTCATGCTTTTTTAGGGTTCGAACTCAGATTTGAAATTCGAAGAGTTCTGGGGTGATTTGAGGGGATTTGTTTGGAGATTTAGGATGGGGAGGTGGATAGGATTCAAGGGTGTGATTTTTGGCGAGGATTGGTGGTGGCGACTGTCGCACCTCCTTTTTCCGCACCCGAGGGGGCGCAAGGGAGTTTTTTCCAATTAAAGGACAATCGAAACGGGATTGGTTTAATTATTTCAGAGTCGCCACTTGGGAGATTTAGGGTGTCCCAAGTCACCAATTTTAATCCCGAATCGAGGAAAAGAATGACTCCATATTACAGTCTGCGTACCAGAAATCCGGATAAGGAATTCTGTTAACCCGGGAGAAGGTGTTAGGCATTCCCGAGTTCCGTGGTTCTAGCACGGTCGCTCAACTGTTATATTCGGCTTGATTATCTGATTTTATACAAGTGTGAACTTATGTGCAAAATTTAACTTTTAACCGCTTTTATCATTTACTGTTTTTATCAAGAATTGCAACGTTGTGAAAATGTATCTCGAACCGCGTTACAATCAATATACCCGTGGTCGTCGACACACTTTGACTCCGTTGAGATTTGGATTTGGGTCACATCAATGTGCACCCGAGTTTAAGGAAATTAAATTATTAAAGGCGCGCCTAAAGCGACTAGCGTATTTATTTTGGGTAGGACCGTGGAATTTTGCTAAACGGTCCATCCCGAAATCTAAGCAATTTGAAAACAAATATTTACTGAGGGCCCCGCAATTTATATTTTATTTGGCGAGGCTCATCTCATTCTTATTTTTTTTAAAATGAAATTGCAACGTCATGGACACGCATCTCGAACCACGTCACAATCAATGTACCCGTGATTAGAAACACATTTCGACTCCGTTGAGAATTGGATTTGGGTCACATAAATGTGCACCCGAGTTTAAGAAGGTAAGATTTATTAAGGCGCGTCCTAAAGAGTCTAACGTATTGTTATTTTAGGAAGAGGCCGTGAAGGTTCATTAAACGGCCAAATCCAAAGTCTAGTCAATGGTTATGTATTTTATTGAGGGCCCCGGCGGTTTGTGATTTATTTGGCGAGGCTCGTCTCATTTTTATTTTAAAAGGATAAACCTATAGCGACTACATTTTCTATTAAGTTCGTCTCTAAAATAAAAGAAAAATCTCCTAATTATTTACATGCTGAAAAACGCAACTTATTAGTTATTAAGTTACGGCTTATGTGAACGGAAAATTGCGATCGCGTTTGTACAAGGAAAAACTGCTTTCATTCCACATTTTATTATTTGCTAGAACATGAGATAAATACACAATAATATCAAAGCCGATTATCTATTCTTCAAATAATTTAAACTAGCATTATTAGATGAAGAAATCATACATATGCAACCTCATTATTCATTAATTAATCGACTACATTTTTATACGAAGAGAGGAAAATTAATATTCAAACACAGATCCAAACAAAAGAATTCAACAGGAACAGGAGCCTGATTAATATTTCATTTTTCGCTTCAAGCCAAGAGTGTACAAATGTGTACCTGGAAACAGCAGTACAAGAACAAAGAAGTAGGAGTCAGCAACAGTAATAACGCAGCAACAGCAGGTTCCGCAACACCGCAAAACCAGTAACGACCAGTAGAATAACCCAGTGACAGATTGAAAACTCAGCAGTGAAAAAAGTACAATCGCAGTCAAAGCAGAAGAGAGAAAAGACACGAGATGCAGTAGCTTCGGATTTTTGAATAACACTCGAAGAAAAGCGAACAGAAATTATTCGAGTGAAAGTTCAAATTGGATTTCTCTTTTACTCTCACAAACTCTCTCAAGTCTCTCTTAATAATATTCAAGTTCTAAAAACTCTCTTCTTTTTTTCTCTCAAAAAAAATCCTCTCAAGGTTCAAGTCCTCCTCCCTTAATATCAAGAATAGTCCTCTATATATAGCAAGACAAGTCTTCAATTCCCAACCCCAAAATTATTCCCCCAATGGCATGCTTTGTCCCACTACATAATGTTTTCTTTATTTTAAACTTTGTCCCCCATGCCTACATTAAACAACTAACACATTCCCAACCCATTACAATTTGTCCCCCATGCCTATATTAAAAAAGTACAAGATTCCTCCCCATTATGTTTTGTCTTGTCCCCCATTATATTAAACAAATACCTCAAAAACCCCATCCCATTATATTTGTCCTCCATGCTTACCATAAAGAATCAAAATAATGTTTAATTACCAAACTACCCTTCCGACCTTATTGCAATTTACAAATCTACCCCGAATGCAATGCAATTTACCAAATTACCTCTCTGCTCTAAACAATCAATTTAATCATAACTCAACCAAAATATAGTCAAGATGACCAATTTCTCAACAATCTTCAACAACAATGATATGAACACGATGAACAACACAACTCAAAATCAATGGAATGAATTAACCATATCGGGAACCAATCCTAGTTAATTTAGATCATGAATGTATGAGCAAAAACACAACAATACAAGCAACAATATGCATGATTCAAATTAAATCAACAAATCACAAACAAACATAAACTCACATTAAATCACTGGATTTAAACATGAACTTCAAACAAAGATGAACATGAATTAAATCTATTTTTAGCAACAAACATGACAGATTCACATGACTCAAACAACATTAATAATTTCTGGAAAATACATAACAACATGAACCAAATTGAAGAAATAACCAATTAAATTTCAATTTGAATCTAACAAACATTAAACTAACAAATATTCACTTAAACAACAATACAAACATGAAATAAATATGAAAAACAATTAATTAATCTTTCATTTGAAATCTGAAAAATTAATTTAACAAACAACACATGAACATGAACTAAAAATTAATTCAAACGATAAACAAAACAAACATTTGCCGATTTTAGATTCGAAAATATCAAAACAAAATACGGACAAAAATAAAACTCAAAAATCTACTAACCAGAGATGAACAACGACGAACAAACGACTAACCCAACAACGAACTTGACGAGCCTCGACCAAAGCTCGAACCAACGATGACGAACACGAGCAGACGCAACTGAAGAAGCTGGACGGGACAGTAGCAAAAAATCCGGACGATGAAGCAGAAGCAAAACGGGACGATGAAGGAAGCAGAAGCAGTTAATGACGATGAAGCAGAAACAGTTCGCCGGGGAAGAAGAAACAGTAAAGCTGGTCGAGTTCCGACGAGGGTCGTGACAGCAGCCATGGCGGACTGCTTGTCGTCGTTCATGGTGAAGCAGCTCGAGCAGACGACGCAACAGCAACCAATGGAGAAGACGCATCGACATCCATGGTCGTCGCAAAAGCTAGCAGCAGCAAGTGCAGCAATGGCGGAGAAGGCAGCGACGACGAGGCAGCAACTGCGTAGCAGCAGGGTTAACGACTGAACGTAGAAGCAGCCATGGATGTCGAGCAAGCTTCGAGCTTAACAAATGGAATGAAACAAATGGCAGCAGGGTCGCTTGGAGGATCAACGACTTCCAGCGAGTTTTGGGCGTGTGTGTGTTTGTGTTGTGGTCGGCTTTGGTTGTTGTTTAACAATGGTGAAGATGGGGTAGCCATGGTCGTTTGGACGAAGCTGCAAGGGGAAGCCATGGGAGGGTTTTGGGAGCTTGAGGAAGAAAGAGAGAATGAGAGGGGATGGGGGCGGATAGTTTAGGTTTCTTTAGGGTTTTCCTTTTTTTCTTTTTTTCCTTTTTTTTTGTTTTGTTTTGTTTTGTTTTTGTTTTTTGAAATGCAAGATAGGGGTGTTGGGTTATGGATTGGGTTAATTGGGCGGACAGGGTCGACCCATGTGAAGTGGACTGGGTCGTGGACAATTGTTTGGGCCTGGGGTTGAAAATTGAAGAAATGGCCCAATCCGATTTTTATTTGTATTTTTGTTATCTTTTCTTCTTTTATTTTCTAAAACTAAATAATAAGAATACTTAAATTATTATTAGGAACTAAATTAAGTTATAAAAGCGCAAATTAACTACCAATAACAATTAACGCACAATTAAGTAATAATTAAGCATAAAATTGTTCATTTGGGCATTAAATGCTAAAAATGCAAAATATGCATATTTTTGTAATTTTAATTTTTGTAAAACTAAATTAATTACTAACAATTGTAGAATTAAATCCTACATGCAAAAATGTGACATGTTTTTGTATTTTTTATTAATTTAACAAATAAGCAAACACAGACAAATACAAATAATTATCTAACAATATCACAAAAGTACTCAAAATTGCACACCAAGGAAAATCATTTTATTTTGCATTTTTTGAGAGTATTTTTCATATAGGGCAAAAATCACGTGCTTACAGCTGCCCCTCTTTGACCGGAGACACGAAGGGTTTTCGTGCAAAGATAAAGCGAGCGATTTTTGCCCATCCGAGTACTCCGTGTGAAGCATTTTTTTTTTGAAAAAGATTTAACCGAACCTTTGCTTCAAAGGTTTCCTACATATCCCTGGCTAAAGGGGAATCAGGTTAATGTAGTTCGGGAAGTTTTGGTAGCTGGGACTACCGTGGGACTGCGATGTTACTGCTGTTGCATGCTGCTATTACTGCTTACCGATCTCCTTATTACACCGTGCTTAAAAATAAAACAAGAAGCTAGGCTAGATTGAAATTTGTTCCTGTTGCCTTGCTTTCTTATCGGCTTGTATTTCATCCGGTGCTTTTCTTCCTTGAATTTTGGAATGATATTGGCCATTTGCTTTTCTGAATACTAGTTTTCATCATTTTGCTCGGTCCGCTGGGGACATGGCTTTCTTCATCAAACTTGTTATGCTGGGCATGATTTAATGTTCACCAGCTGCTTTTTTTTCAAGACGCCTTTTTCCTTCCTTTTGACTCACGCGCCTGAATTTGTGCTAGGATCTCTTGTTGCAACCTTCTGCTTCCCGGTGCTAGGGATTTTTATTGTTTCCTGTAGGGGATTCCTGCTGTAACCCTCTGTTTTATTGTCTTCTGACTTGATCTTGAAAAATATTCCTCTGTTCTACAGGCGGACTCCTGACTTCTTCTATCTTCAACACGCCACAACCTCCGTTCTACAGGCGGGTCCCTGACAATCAAAACAAACAAAACAAACAAAATTTCCTAACCCAATTTGTACTGGGAAGATTTGTTAGTCGTTAGCAAAATCGTAACTCACTTACACTACTGATGCAATGATGAGAGTAAACTAAAGACTAGGCTAGGATGTGCATCTCCTATGAGTAAAACCAAAACTCTTGCTAGCAAATGTGTCTGCTAAAATAAAAACCTCAATGACTCAAACTAGAAAGTGTGTCTTCTATGGTTGAATCGGAATGAGCTAAACTAGGAAGTGCGTCTCCTAAGGGTGAAAACTTCAGTGACTAGAACTAGGAAGTGCGTCTCCTATGAATAAAATCTCGATTAGGAAGTGCGTCTCCTACGGGTAAACTTCAAAAAAACTGGACTAGGAATCGTGTCTCCTATGGTCGGACTTAAAATGAATCAAACTAGGAAGTGCATCTCCTAGGGGTGAAATCTCAATTCCGGAAGTGCGTCTCCTGAAATAAAATATAATCTAAAAAGCCAAACTCGGGAGTGCGTCCCCTAAAGCAAAAGTATAACCTGAGTGAACCAGACTAGGAAGTGTGTCTCCTAATAATGAAAACTTAATTCAGGAAGTACGTTTCCTGTGCATGAAATTAAACTTAGGAAGTGCGTCTCCTCTTGGTAGAACTGAACTTAGGAAGTGCGTCTCCTATTGGTGAAATAAACTTAGGAAATGCGTCTCCTATTGGGGAAAACTGTTCTTAGGAAGTGCGTCTCCTACTGGGTGAAACTATTCTTAGGAAGTGCGTCTCCTACCGGTAAAACTTGTTCTTAGGAAGTGCGTCTCCTAATGGTAAAGCTGAACTTAGGAAGTGCGTCTCCTATTGGTAGAACTAAACTTAGGAAGTGCGTCTCCTATGGTGAAACTGAACTTTAGGAAGTGCGTCTCCTATGGTGGAACTGGCTTAGGAAGTGCGTCTCCTACTGGTGAAACTTTTTAGGAAGTGCGTCTCCTACTTGTGAAACTTTTTAGGAAGTGCGTCTCCTACTTGTGAAACTTAGGTTAGGAAGTGCGTCTCCTATTGGTACAATGGACTTAGGAAGTGCGTCTCCTATTGGTGAAACTGAACTTAGGAAGTGCGTCTCCTATTGGTGAAACTTGCTTAGGAAGTGCGTCTCCTACTGGTGAAATATTTTTAGGAAGTGCGTCTCCTACTGATAAAACTTGCTTTAGGAAGTGCATCTCCTATGGTGAAACTGAACTTAGGAGGAAATGCATCTCCTATGGGTAAAACTGAACTTAGGAGGTGCGTCTCCTATGGTGAAACATATAAACTTTAGGAAGTGCGTCTCCTATTGGTAGAACTGAACTTAGGAAGTGCGTCTCCTATGGTAAAACTGAACTTAGGAGGAAATGCATCTCCTATGGGTGAAACTGAAACAAACCTAGGAGGAAATGCATCTCCTATGGGTAAAACTAAAACTTAGGAGGAAATGCATCTCCTATGGGTAAAGACGTGGAATGTATGCCTCTATTATCTAGGCGGGCTCCCAATTTCGACACTTGAAATAAAAAGACTGAATGTATGCCTCTATTATCTGGGCGGGCTCCCAACTTCAACACTTGAAATAAAAGGACTGAATGTATGCCTCTATTATCTAGGCGGGCTCCCAACTTCGACACTTGAAAATAAAAAGACTGAATTTATGCCTCTGTTATCTGGGCGGGCTCCCAATTTCAACACTTAAAAGTAAAGAGTGAAACCAACATATCCTATTTGAGGGCGGATGAACCCAACATATCCTATTTGAGGGCGGATGAACCCAACAGATCCTATTTGAGGGCGGATGAACCCAACATATCCTATTTGAGGGCGGATGAACCCAACATATCCTATTTGAGGGCGGATGAACCCAACATATCCTATTTGAGGGCGGATGAACCCAACATATCCTATTTGAGGGCGGATGAACCCAACATATCCTATTTGAGGGCGGATGAACCCAACATATCTTTAAGACTTGAAAATGTCTTACCTCGAATACTTGCTGGGGATTGGGATGAATTTTCATTTTCTACCTTCCCCATTTTTATTATTATTCTTTTTTTTTTAAAATTATTTACCTTCCCTATTTTTATTATTATTCTTTTTTTTTTTGTTTTTGCATAGCTTCTTCCTTCAAAGACTACCTCCCTTGATTTACTTACCTGTTGGGGGTAAAATGTTATCAGCTGGGGGTACCTGACTTCCAAAAAATTTTCTGCCCCAGTTTGATAATATCCCTTGTGGCATGCGTTTCTGCCTCAATGCCATTTCCTTTACCTGTTTCAAATCAAACAAAATTTGTTAGTTTAAAACATGGTGGTTGGTTGTGATACTCCTGCTGGGATGGTGTTCCCTTTCTCCCTCCTTGCTCTGTGTTCCACAACTTGTTGGGGATGATATTATGTGCTGGGGATAATCCCTTCCTGCTGGGGATATCCATCTTCTTTTGTGGCATAGCTCGGAAACTGGCATTTTCCCGACCTTTTAGTTTAGTATGGATTTCGCCAAATCATGCTCACAGCTCTCCTTGCTCTGTTCACGGGCCTTGTCTCTGAGGTTTATAACCTTGGTTTTGGCAAGGATATCCCTCTTGATGCTCGTCAATCCTTTTGTCAATTCCCTTTGCTGGGGATATCTTTTTTGACACTGACCTCGCGCTTGTTCCTTGCTGACTATACCATTCGGATATACTAGTCAGATCTCATCTTGGAAAGCTGATGGCATATTTTGAAGTCATTTCATACTTGTTCTGACCGGACAGACTCTATTGGGGAAATTTTTTATGAAAGGAGAAAGATAACAGAAACAAAATAAAAGACAAAGGAAACGATGACTCTTTTACAAAAGAAACTATAAATAAAAACCTATCAAACGCAGATACCGACTCTAATGGCCATGACATGCGTATGTGGCCTATCCTCTGCCGTCAATCATCTTTTAAGATCTTCCATTGGCGATTCCCCCTCTGATTCTCAATCTTATTCGACTTGTAGTGCCCGAAGGGTTTTCACTATCAAGTCTCTCTCATTTTGGTTTTCTCTCAGCTTTCACCGCCTTATGGTGCCTGTGAAGGTTTTCACCAATAAGACTCTCTCGTTTTATATCTCTCTCCAGCTGGGGATTTGGAGTGTTGCCGGTATGACTCTTTCTGTTGGAGATTAGAGTCCTTTCTGCTGTGGAACAGAATGTTATGTTCGCCGGTAAGACTCTTCATTTGTCTGACTTGGCATCTTTTGAAGACTGATCAGAAGGTCTTTCTTTGGACCGTAATGTGGGTTTTGGATAGGCTAGAAAGAAAGGGTATAAAAGGCTCAAAAATACATTAATTTTGGTTATTAATTACAACCTTCGGAATTAGATTTATTTACATCAAACGCAACATCTGCCCCAGTTTCTTGCTTGGGGATATTTTAATTGTTTTTTTTTCATTTTCAAAACTATGACCGAGCCGTGAAGCGCCTACGTATCCTCTTTGAGGAATCAGGTCAAACGTAGTTCCCAATTCCTCTTTTTTTTCTTGTGACTTTCTTTTCACTCATTCTTATCTTTGTTTTCTTTTTCTTTTGCCTTTTTCTTTCTCATTTCTCCTTTCTTTTGTCGTTTTTTTTTCTCTCTTTTTTCTTTTATTCTTCTTTTCCGTTCTGCTGTTTTCTTTTCTTTCTTTTCTCTTATCTGCCATGCTTGCGTATTCTAAACGCTGCTACCAATTCCGAACGAGGGTATGAAAGAAAATAAATAAGGGTCAAAGGGCTAACGAAGGATAAATTGTTTGGGTAACAGAACAAAATGCCTTCGTCATTCCAGTCTTCAACACATGCCAAGTGCAAACAACACAATTAAACAATAGATTGATAGTCTCTTCCGATGGTGCCGGACTTGACAATTATATTCAACATCTGTTTGTTCACTTGTCACTTCTAAAACACCGTTGGGCGACACTCTCATCCTCATTATTATGAACGACCCTCATGCCAATTTAGGCGAATCTTTCTTTAACGGTTTTCTTTGTGTTTAACTTGCCCCAGTTCCACATGACTCGGGCTCCAAATAGTCTCAAACCGTCCTTATTTTCTTTAAATGGTTTGATCGCCTTTCTGGGGTTTTATGATTAACTTTAAAGACTAGGCCCAAACTGTGTGCGCATGTCGTGTCACTAGAATCAGTGCTGAATAAAATGACATAATGACTAAACAGAAAGATGACTGGGAATAATCAAAGACTGAATTTTTTTGCATTGGACTGAACAAATGGTTTTAAAAACAAAGCAAAACGGAATAAAATCCTAGACAACTTGGACAAAACTTAAACAAACCGCTATGACAAAACGGAAAAATAAGCGGAAAGTCATTGACACAAAACAAATCCGAATTACAATCCTAATAATCCGAACAACGGAAATGACAACAAAATAGACCATCAAAGATCCTCTCCGGTTGACCCAAAATGGAGTGTCTTTCCAACTATCCAAGCACGGCATCTCCGGCTGACCCAAAATGGAGTATCTTCCAACTGCAAAGCATGACATTTTAGCCATTGAGCTCTATATCAACATTGCCAAGACCATCCCCAACTTCAGTATTATCAACATCAATCAACAAGTTCTCAAGATGATTCGCCTGCTCCCTGTCACTGTCGTCGATCACAATTGCCCCTTCCTGAATCATTCTTTCGATTTCCTTTTTCAAAGAACGACAATCTTCAATGCTATGTCCTTGGACATTAGAGTGGTACATGCATCGTACAGCAGGATTGAACCCTTTTGCATATGGATCTGGAGTATAGCCAAGGAGCGGCTCAATTAGTCCTGAAAGCTTTAGCTTTTCAAACAAACTTGCGTAGGACTCCCCAATTGGCGTGAAATTGTTTCCTTGCCTTTGTTTTCCCCCATGCCCCAGTTTTCTAGGGTCGTTGGGTGCTTGGAAACGATGTGAAGGCAAGAATGCATTACGTGGTGCTGGCTCTCGCCAGCCGGGGTGACCTGATGGTTGACCCTGCGACCGGACCTTGTTTGGAGGATAATATTGAGGCGGATTATATGGAGCTCGGGGGCAGGCTTGGGCATGATAGGCTGAAAATAGTGGCTCTGATGGTGGGTAGTAGGGTTGTGGAAGGTTGTATGGAGTGCGTGGATAATTTGGATGAGTGGGTTTGGGCTGGTAGTGAGAGGAAGGACCTCTGAATTTGGACCTAGTACCTGCTTCGACTGATGCGACCTCGCGCGCACCTCCCGTGCCGCTCTGAATAGCCTGGGTCGTTGCCTTGAGCGCTGAGTAATTTAGGATCTTGTTAGACCTTAGGCCCTCCTCTATCATGACCCCTATCTTTACCACTTCATTGAAGGATTTCCCAACCGTTGTCACCAAGTGACCAAAGTAAGTTGGATCAAGTGTTTGCAAGAAGTAGTCCACCATTTCTCCCTCTTTCATGGGAGGATCAACTCTGGCCGCTTGTTCTCTCCAGCGGAAACCAAACTCACGAAAACTTTCCCCGGGCTTCTTTTCAGTCCTCAGCAATGTGAGACGGTCAGGGACTATCTCGAGATTGTACTGGAAATGACCTGCGAAAGCCTGCGCCAGATCATCCCAAGTATACCATCTGCTGGAATCCTGCCTGGTATACCATTCTAGTGCCGATCCACTCAGACTTTGGCCGAAATAAGCTATCAGCAGCTCATCTTTGCCACCTGCCCCTCTCATTTTACTACAGAATCCCCGCAAATGCGCCATGGGATCACCGTGCCCTTCATATAAATCAAATTTAGGCATCTTGAACCCAGCCGGGAGTTGGACGTCCGGGAAAGGGCATAGATCCTTGTAGGCCACGCTGACCTGGTTGCCCAAACCGTGCAGGTTCCTGAAGGACTGCTCCAGGCTTCTGAACTTTCTCAACACCTCATCCTGTTCAGGGGCTTTAAACGGTTTTTCGATCTCTGCCGGTACCTCCAAGTGTGGATTGTAAGCATGTGGTTCGGGGGCATGGAATGCAGGCTCAGGGGGATAGTATTGCGTATCGTGAGCCTGAAACAATGGCTCACTGGTCGTTCTGTGCAAGGGGGCTGATGTGGGTCCCATAAAAGTGGGAATATCGGGTGTGGGGAGAGGTTGATGGGGTGGTGGAGCCTGGGAATCATGAGGGCTTCTTTCTTGATGGTAACGGGGATTTGGGAGGCTTGTTGAAGGGCCGGAGTGAGGGTATTCCGGCATGTGCCCCAATGGCTCAGGGCTCTTTTGTGCTTTGGCTAGAGCTAGCTGCATTGCATTCATATCTAGTCCCATCCTTTCTATCTTTCCCATCGCTTCCTTTAACAACTGGCTCATCGGCCTTTCTTCCTCAGTACTATTCTCTGAAGTAGTCATGCTTGTTGTTATCGGTCCTTTGGATCTAGTTTGGTAAGGGTGTGTTGCCAGAATTCTTTAACAACTAACTGTTTGAGATTCGGAAAACAACAAACTTGTTAGCGTTTAGAGTGTAACAGAATTGATAACAACACATTGAGGATGCAATGCCCCTAGGCAGTTAACCGTTTCTAACATGCTTTGCTTCAAACAACATGCGTCATCCCGGCTTGCTTATTTGCCCCTTTGAAGTACTTTGGGAACCCCTATATTTATTCTATTCGTATTTTCTTTTTCTTATTATTTTTTTTTATTTTTTTTGTTGTGGTCGAATCTTATGGAGATTGCCTACGTATCATGCCCCCGCATGAATCAGACCTTGCGTAGTTCGGGCCAATAAAAATAAACAATAATGAACATTTTTTCTTTTCACTTTCATATTAAAACAAACTGGGTTTCAAAGGTTTAAAGATGACCTACAAACTTGAAAATCAAACAACCCACCTATTTTAATCAAAAGGTTTACAAACTTCAAAACAAATGGCCAACTTCCTTCTTCCATTTGCTAATTTTAACCAAATGGTTATTTTTGCGAATGTGGCCCCTTCCGAATTTCACATGAATTTTGAGGCCGGGGAGGATTATTTTGACACTTTACAAACTTGTCCATTCTTTTACGAAAATAACCTTTCGACAACTGAAAGATACTCTAAGGCTATTTCGGCAAGAACGGTTTAAGACGCGGCCGAAGCTGGCTCGGCTATTTTTTTTCATTTTTTTTTGACTAAACATCCAAACGGCATTCACCCGACCGTTGACTCTTTGTTTTTTTAAATTATGATAAAAACTTGGTGTTGCAAAACACGACCCTTCAGCGTCTCTGGGACGAAGCTTTCTTAAGGCTGTGTGGGTCCATATCTCAAAATGACCCAAAGGTGGCTGTTTATGCCAAGTCAGCCTTCCGGCGTCCCTTTCGGGAACATTCGGCTATTTATGACAAAACAGCATCACCTGACTTATTTATAACTCTTTTTTCATCGTTTTTCAAATTAAAAGTCAATACTGCAAACACGACCTTTCAACGTCTCGGGGACGAAGATTTTTAGGCTGTGGGGGTCAACTGGACCAAGTCTTAAAAATGACCCAAAAGTGGCTGTTTATGCAAAGTTAGCCTTCCGGCGTCCCTTCCGGGAACATTCGGCTATGTCTTGATAAAACAGCGTCACCCGACTTCTTTATGAAATTAAAATTTGACATTACTAGACTTATTTACGACGAATTGAAAATCTTTGACATGTTTTTTTTGTTTTTCATTATTATTTGTTTTTGGATTTTTAGCAAAAAGGTGGGGTTGGACCCGATAAGGATTGCCTACGTATCTCACATCCGGTGAGAATCAAACCCGCGTAGTTCGGGCAAATAAACTGTTTTTGAGAGGACCCTTTTCCATTTTCTATATTTTTTTTATTATTATTTTCACAACAATCAAATAGACTATTATTCTATTATTTTCATTTATAACAAACAAACGAATTAACGAAAAACATAAAACATTCCTTCTTTTTGAGAAGGTGGGGTTGGACCCGATGAGGGTTGCCTACGTATCTCACATCCGGTGAGAATCAAACCCGCGTAGTTCGGTCTGATCATGAATAAGTAAATGAACTAACATTTTTTTTAATTGAAATTTGTGAAAGAACTGCTTCAAAAGAAGAAATGAAGTATTTTTTTTTTGATTGATTTTCTTTTGAAAGAAAGACTTGTAAAAATTCCTTTTCTTTTGATTTGAACTTTGAGAATTTCAAAAGTAAAAGGAAGATATTTGTTTTTCTGAATTTGTTTTTATTCTAAAGAAAAAAGAAAATATTTTTTGGAATGTTACTTTTAATAAAAGAAATGCTTCTAAAAAGTATTTTTTGAATTTTGAATTTTCTTTTCAATTTGAAAGAAGAATCAAAATATTTTCGGATTTTTTTTATTTTTTTTTATTTTTATTTTTTAAAAAAAGAAAGCATTTTTATTATTTTTGTTTTATCAACAATGGAAAATAAAGATATTTATATTATTTTTGCGAGACATATCTTTTTGGAATTTTACTTTGAATTTTCTTGGCAAGACAAATACCCTTCGTAGCAAATAAAGATATATATATCTTTCGGAAATAAAAAAAAATTGGATTTTTATATATATATTTGCGACAAATAATGAAAGACTCTTTTTCATTTTCATTTTCATGGCAAGACAAATTATTTTCCTTTTCTATTTTTTGAAAAAACAAGACAGAACCACGACTCTTTTTTTTCTATTTTTCCTTTGCTTTTAATAAAACAAACTAATAAGACATTCTTATTTTCTCAAAATTTCGGCAGAGTTTTGACAGTATTGGGGTATTGGTTTTTTTTCAAAAATAAACAATCAATTCCCTAACCGCTATTTTTCGATTTCACAATATTCATAATATTCAAACACCGGTCAGCGAGACAAAATAAATGCACGGAAAACAAATAGGATGCATCAGGATGGTCTTTTCATATCAGGTTGCTAGTCCTAGACGGACCCAACCCCTGTGTTGAGTCCCCTAAGTCAAATGCAACGTGATGCAAATAAGCGTTCCTACTAGGGATCCGGCATGAAGTCACGTTATTCTATGTTCAAAACCTGGGTCGGTGTTCTAGACAGTGTACCCGAGCGGACAACTCGAGTTGAGGAAGGAGCTCCTTTCCGGGAACCAAAAGGCCAGCCGGCTTAGAAACTTTCCGAGCCTCTTTTATTTAGGGTATGACACTAACAGAATAGGGAGTCTCAACCAGTGAGCACATCCCCGGAGGTAAGAAGAGAAAGGTTTCGGCACAATTTATATACAGTTCAGATAATATCAAAGCGGTAAAAGCAGCATTTAGCACATTAGGCTCAAAACATGTAAAAATCAGATAAAGCCAAATATAACAATTTATCTAAGCTCGAATTCTTAACCCTGAACCAGTGGTTCTGGGTTTTATCCCCAGCAGAGTCGCCAGAGCTGTCACACCTCCTTTTTCCGCGCCCGAGGGGGCGCAAGGGAGTTTTTTCCAATTAAAGGACAATCGAAACGGGATTGGTTTAATTATTTCAGAGTCGCCACTTGGGAGATTTAGGGTGTCCCAAGTCACCAATTTTAATCCCGAATCGAGGAAAAGAATGACTCCATATTACAGTCTGCGTACCAGAAATCCGGATAAGGAATTCTGTTAACCCGGGAGAAGGTGTTAGGCATTCCCGAGTTCCGTGGTTCTAGCACGGTCGCTCAACTGTTATATTCGGCTTGATTATCTGATTTTATACAAGTGTGAACTTATGTGCAAAATTTAACTTTTAACCGCTTTTATCATTTACTGTTTTTATCAAGAATTGCAACGTTGTGAAAATGTATCTCGAACCGCGTTACAATCAATATACCCGTGGTCGTCGACACACTTTGACTCCGTTGAGATTTGGATTTGGGTCACATCAATGTGCACCCGAGTTTAAGGAAATTAAATTATTAAAGGCGCGCCTAAAGCGACTAGCGTATTTATTTTGGGTAGGACCGTGGAATTTTGCTAAACGGTCCATCCCGAAATCTAAGCAATTTGAAAACAAATATTTACTGAGGGCCCCGCAATTTGTATTTTATTTGGCGAGGCTCATCTCATTCTTATTTTTTTAAAATGAAATTGCAACGTCATGGACACGCATCTCGAACCACGTCACAATCAATGTACCCGTGATTAGAAACACATTTCGACTCCGTTGAGAATTGGATTTGGGTCACATAAATGTGCACCCGAGTTTAAGAAGGTAAGATTTATTAAGGCGCGTCCTAAAGAGTCTAACGTATTGTTATTTTAGGAAGAGGCCGTGAAGGTTCATTAAACGGCCAAATCCAAAGTCTAGTCAATGGTTATGTATTTTATTGAGGGCCCCGGTGGTTTGTGATTTATTTGGCGAGGCTCGTCTCATTTTTATTTTAAAGGGATAAACCTATAGCGACTACATTTTCTATTAAGTTCGTCTCTAAAATAAAAGAAAAATCTCCTAATTATTTACATGCTGAAAAACACAACTTATTAGTTATTAAGTTACGGCTTATGTGAACGGAAAATTGCGATCGCGTTTGTACAAGGAAAAACTACTTTCATTCCACATTTTATTATTTGCTAGAACATGAGATAAATACACAATAATATCAAAGCCGATTATCTATTCTTCAAATAATTTAAACTAGCATTATTAGATGAAGAAATCATACATATGCAACCTCATTATTCATTAATTAATCGACTACATTTTTATACGAAGAGAGGAAAATTAATATTCAAACACAAATCCAAACAAAAGAATTCAACAGGAACAGGAGCCTGATTAATATTTCATTTTTTCGCTTCAAGCCAAGAGTGTACAAATGTGTACCTGGAAACAGCAGTACAAGAACAAAGAAGTAGGAGTCAGCAACAGTAATAACGCAGCAACAGCAGGTTCCGCAACACCGCAAAACCAGTAACGACCAGTAGAATAACCCAGTGACAGATTGAAAACTCAGCAGTGAAAAAAGTACAATCGCAGTCAAAGCAGAAGAGAGAAAAGACACGAGATGCAGTAGCTTCGGATTTTTGAATAACACTCGAAGAAAAGCGAACAGAAATTATTCGAGTGAAAGTTCAAATTGGATTTCTCTTTTACTCTCACAAACTCTCTCAAGTCTCTCTTAATAATATTCAAGTTCTAAAAACTCTCTTCTTTTTTTCTCTCAAAAAAAATCCTCTCAAGGTTCAAGTCCTCCTCCCTTAATATCAAGAATAGTCCTCTATATATAGCAAGACAAGTCTTCAATTCCCAACCCCAAAATTATTCCCCCAATGGCATGCTTTGTCCCACTACATAATGTTTTCTTTATTTTAAACTTTGTCCCCCATGCCTACATTAAACAACTAACACATTCCCAACCCATTACAATTTGTCCCCCATGCCTATATTAAAAAAGTACAAGATTCCTCCCCATTATGTTTTGTCTTGTCCCCCATTATATTAAACAAATACCTCAAAAACCCCATCCCATTATATTTGTCCCCCATGCTTAACATAAAGAATCAAAATAATGTTTAATTACCAAACTACCCTTCCGACCTTATTGCAATTTACAAATCTACCCCGAATGCAATGCAATTTACCAAATTACCTCTCTGCTCTAAACAATCAATTTAATCATAACTCAACCAAAATATAGTCAAGATGACCAATTTCTCAACAATCTTCAACAACAATGATATGAACACGATGAACAACACAACTCAAAATCAATGGAATGAAATTAACCATATCGGGAACCAATCCTAGTTAATTTAGATCATGAATGTATGAGCAAAAACACAACAATACAAGCAACAATATGCATGATTCAAATTAAATCAACAAATCACAAACAAACATAAACTCACATTAAATCACTGGATTTAAACATGAACTTCAAACAAAGATGAACATGAATTAAATCTATTTTTAGCAACAAACATGACAGATTCACATGACTCAAACAACATTAATAATTTCTGGAAAATACATAACAACATGAACCAAATTGAAGAAATAACCAATTAAATTTCAATTTGAATCTAACAAACATTAAACTAACAAATATTCACTTAAACAACAATACAAACATGAAATAAATATGAAAAACAATTAATTAATCTTTCATTTGAAATCTGAAAAATTAATTTAACAAACAACACATGAACATGAACTAAAAATTAATTCAAACGATAAACAAAACAAACATTTGCCGATTTTAGATTCGAAAATATCAAAACAAAATACGGACAAACATAAAATTCAAAAACTACTAACCGGATCAACACGACATATGTATGAACCCAACAACGAACTTGACGAGCCTCGACCAAAGCTCGAACCAACGATGACGAACACGAGCAGACGCAACTGAAGAAGCTGGACGGGACAGTAGCAAAAAATCCGGACGATGAAGCAGAAGCAAAACGGGACGATGAAGGAAGCAGAAGCAGTTAATGACGATGAAGCAGAAACAGTTCGCCGGGGAAGAAGAAACAGTAAAGCTGGTCGAGTTCCGACGAGGGTCGTGACAGCAGCCATGGCGGACTGCTTGTCGTCGTTCATGGTGAAGCAGCTCGAGCAGACGACGCAACAGCAACCAATGGAGAAGACGCATCGACATCCATGGTCGTCGCAAAAGCTAGCAGCAGCAAGTGCAGCAATGGCGGAGAAGGCAGCGACGACGAGGCAGCAACTGCGTAGCAGCAGGGTTAACGACTGAACGTAGAAGCAGCCATGGATGTCGAGCAAGCTTCGAGCTTAACAAATGGAATGAAACAAATGGCAGCAGGGTCGCTTGGAGGATCAACGACTTCCAGCGAGTTTTGGGCGTGTGTGTGTTTGTGTTGTGGTCGGCTTTGGTTGTTGTTTAACAATGGTGAAGATGGGGTAGCCATGGTCGTTTGGACGAAGCTGCAAGGGGCAGCCATGGGAGGGTTTTGGGAGCTTGAGGAAGAAAGAGAGAATGAGAGGGGATGGGGGCGGATAGTTTAGGTTTCTTTAGGGTTTTCCTTTTTTTCTTTTTTTCCTTTTTTTTTGTTTTGTTTTGTTTTGTTTTTGTTTTTTGAAATGCAAGATAGGGGTGTTGGGTTATGGATTGGGTTAATTGGGCGGACAGGGTCGACCCATGTGAAGTGGACTGGGTCGTGGACAATTGTTTGGGCCTGGGGTTGAAAATTGAAGAAATGGCCCAATCCGATTTTTATTTGTATTTTTGTTATCTTTTCTTCTTTTATTTTCTAAAACTAAATAATAAGAATACTTAAATTATTATTAGGAACTAAATTAAGTTATAAAAGCGCAAATTAACTAC
Organism: Nicotiana sylvestris; assembly: GCF_000393655.2. NCBI lineage: Eukaryota > Viridiplantae > Streptophyta > Magnoliopsida > Solanales > Solanaceae > Nicotiana > Nicotiana sylvestris. The sequence goes on from NC_091067.1 coordinate 89,890,189, forward strand.
CAATAACAATTAACGCACAATTAAGTAATAATTAAGCATAAAATTGTTCATTTGGGCATTAAATGCTAAAAATGCAAAATATGCATATTTTTGTAATTTTAATTTTTGTAAAACTAAATTAATTACTAACAATTGTAGAATTAAATCCTACATGCAAAAATGTGACATGTTTTTGTATTTTTTATTAATTTAACAAATAAGCAAACACAGACAAATACAAATAATTATCTAACAATATCACAAAAGTACTCAAAATTGCACACCAAGGAAAATCATTTTATTTTGCATTTTTTGAGAGTATTTTTCATATAGGGCAAAAATCACGTGCTTACAGCGACGCCACTAGTAGCGGTGCGATTTTAGGGCGGCGTTGGGGTTCGGGGGTGTTTTCTGACGAGGGTGGTGAGCAGAGGAGAGTTCTGAGGGGGGGGGGGTAAGGGTATTCAGACACTTAAATACGTATGAGGCTTCAGTTCTGAGCCGTTTGATCAAGGGGAGATCAATGGCTCAAATTACATAGTCCAAAACGGCGTCGTTTGGGTTTTGAGTGGGACTGACCGGGTTTTGGTTGGTCTGGGCTTGGGTTAAACGGGTATTTTGGGCTGGAAAATCAAATTTGGCCTGAAAATCTGATCTCATTTTTTGTTTTTCTTCTTTCTCTTTTTTTTTTCAATTTTCCCTTTAACTTCTTTTAAATAAAATTAAAATTAAAAATAAAATCTAAATTAATTCCTAATCAAATTATCTTATCAAATTGAATTAATTAATTCTAAATAATAATTACCACCATTAATTGAATACCAAATTAACGAAAAGCTACCAAAATTCGAAACTAAAATTAAAAATGCAAAAATAAGATAATTTTTTTTGTGATTTTTTCACTTTTATAAAACAACTAAATTAATAATTAATTTTTAAGAAAATGCAAAGTTAAACTCTAAATGCAAATGCAACATATTTTGTATTTTTCATTAACTAAAATGCACACACAAAATGCAAACAAATAACAGAACATGTCACGAAAATCCACAAAATTGCGAACATTGAAAGAAATTATTTTGTTTTGAATTTATGGGAGTAATTCATATTGGGCAAAAATCATGTGCTCACAATGACCCGACTGGTTATTTTACTTTTTAGATTCCCATTTTGCTAATTAAGACTCCTATAGGTGCCTTTATTATTTTATGACTTGCGAGGATGGTTGAGTTGGGTTTGGAAGGGTTCGGGTTAAAATCGGAACACTTGGTTCCTTAATAGTGGCCTAAGATGGCCAAGTTTGACTTGATTCAATGTTTTTAGTATATGACCTCGTAACTGGGATTTGACGTTTCCAATAGGTTCGTTTGATGATTTTGGACTTGGGCGTGTGTTCGGATCGGGTTTCGGATGATCCGAGAGCATTTCGGCGCTTAATGTTGAAAGTTCGCGCATTGAATGTTTTCAAGTTCTTTAAATTTTATTTGGAGTAGACATTTGTTATCAAGGTCCGTTTGGGATTATGAGCATGAGAATAGTTCCATATGGTGATTTATGACTTATAATTTTGTGTTATTCTGAATAGTGTAAATATGATTTGGCGCGCTCTGAGTAAGTTGAAAAGCATGAAGTTCATAATTTGATTCAATTTGGGTTTGGGGTGTGATTCATAGTTTTGATGTTATTTTACGCATTCCGAGGGTTCAAGCAGGTCCATATTATGTTTGTAGACTTGTTGGTACAGTTGGACGGGATCCAGGGTGGCTCGGGTGTGTTTCGGACCACTTGGTGCTAAGTCCAAAAATCTGTCACTACTGATTCTGGTTTCCTTCTTTGCACTCGCGGAGGTTGTATCGTGTTGGCAGAAAAGGAACTTGGGAGACAGGGAAATATTTCTTCACGTTCGCAATATCCAGTCTACGTTCACTAAGGTCTGGGACCTGTAGTCTTCGCGTGAAAGGGCCCGCATTTGTGTAGGGGAAAAGGGGACTAGGAGGGGGCAACTTCGTTACTCTTCACGTTCGCGAAGCTCAGGCGAGTCAAGCCTTCGCATTCGCGAGGGAGAGCTCGTGTTCGCGATGAAGGATCTCAGGGCCTGGGCCAGGTTTGCCTTCGTGATCGCTAGGCTTCTTTCGCGATCTCGAACAATGGTTAGCTCGGCAGAGACTTGTTTTAAATCCGAGTTGGGTTCATTTTCTATCATTTCGCTTTGGGTTAGCCGGTTTTGGAGCTCTTGGAGAGGGATTTTTCACATATCATTGTAAGATAAGTAATTTCTACTTAATGTGAGTTTAATAGACGAATTTTTGATATATTTTAACATATAAATTGTGGAATTATAGGTTTTAGTTGAAAAACCTAGGTTTTGATAAAAATGGGATTACACCATGAAAATGATTATGGAATTGAGTAGAAATTATATATTTGTTTTTGTGAGGTAATGGATAACTTTTATTTACAAAAAAAATTTCGGAATCCGGGTGGGCCAGGGGTGAAATTTTGGAATCTTCTAGTTTGGGTTGGGTAATTACTCTAATAGTTAAAGTATATATATTTTTGAGCATATATTGATTAATTTATAAAATATTTGGCTAGTTTCGGATTGCGTGGCACCGCTTTGAGGCTTTAGTGTTAATTGTGGACTGGGAAGAGGACTTGAAAATAAGGTAAGTCTCTTGTCTAACCTTGTTTGCTCACAATTTCTTGTATTATTTGTGCCCAATTGGTTATTTTAATTCCTTAAATTATATTTGAAGATTAAATATAGGATTTATAAAGACTGAGCTCCACTACTTTGAGTTTTGGCGGGTTACTTGACTGTTGATCGAAATTATACCTTCCTTGAGTATTATTCTTATCTAGTAGCCGCTAATCGGAGTTCGTTGAGTATTCTCTCTTCTTGTGGATCAGGTTGAATTCCTCGGCAGTATAATAGATACATCTATAGTTTGCGCCGGTCGACCCTCGGCGGTGTACACACTATTCTTGATCGGACCGTACGACCTCAGCATAAACTGTACGTGATATTGCTCGGAGTCTGATTATACTTGATATTTCGTCCATGACTTTAGAATTTATAACTTTTTGGTGGCTCATATTTGTCAAAATTAGTATGTGATAGTTGGATATTCTAATTGATATCTAGTTAAAGAACCACTTATTTATTGTTCATTATTGCGCTATTACTGATGTATCCCAAGCCTATTTATAATTTCTACACTATTTATTGACCCTTAGTAAGCGTTGATGTCGACCCCTCGTTACTACTTTTTTGAGGGTAGACTAGATACTTACTAGGTACATACTACACTTTTGCACTAATCGTGCAGGATCTGAGGCAGGTGCATCTTGCGACCATACATGCGCGTACCCCTACTACCCAGAGACTTAGTGGTGAGCTTTTCTCTACGTTCTACAGTTCCCAAAGTCTCTTTTTCTTGTATTTATTTTTCTATCTATCTTACTTGAGACAGTAGTATAGGAGGTTTTGTATATTCTACTAGTTTGCTCATGCACTTGTGACACCAGATTTTAGAAATATTCTAGTAGATATTATAGGGTTTTGTGTATTAAATTCATTATTTTACTCTTTCGTATTTGATACTTTACATTACCACAATCACCTATTAATCATTCTCTTATTAAATAAAATCAATTACTTTAAAAGTATTAAAATGAACAATTACATGGATAGTTCACAATTGGCTTGTCTAGTGGCGACGTTAGGCGCCATCACGACATGTAGTGGAAATTGGGTCGTGAAAGCTTGGTATTAGAGCTCTAGGTTCACATAGGTCTCACAAGTCAATAGTGGGCCTAGTAGAGTCCTGCGGATCGGTGCGGAGGCGTCCGTACTTATCTTCGAGAGGCTATAGGGTGTTAGGAAACTTCTCTTTCTTCATTTCCTATCATGTAGTTGATGTTGTGCTAAGTATCTTTCTTTTATTCTCTCGCGGATTGCGAGAACGCACGCGGTAGATATACTTGGTAGTTGAGGAGATTCTCCCCATGTTGCTAGAGGCCAAGGGAGGGCTTCAGCTCCTGCCAGAGGACGAGGGCATCCTAGAGTTGCTCTTGTTGTGCCACTAGTAGAACTAGTAGAGGATCATGTTATTAAGGAGAAGGGAGAGGTACCTAAGGCTGAGCCGGCCACGGCGGATTTCATGTTCGCAACGGGATTCTAGGAGGTCTTTGTTGTATGCCGCGGTATAGACTCAATGACGCAGGCTGGTTTATTTCCAACGAAGTCATATCTCAGGCGGGAGAGGGAGCACAGACCCTACCGCTCAGGCTCCAGGGCATGCTGCTGTCGTATATCAGACCCCGGGTTAACTACCTACATGCGGGGCTCAGCCAGTTGTAGCGACTATACTAGAGCCCAAACCAGCCGTGACCGGCCAGCCGTAGAAGCTATTAGATAAATGGACCAGTATATATCCTCCTGCCTTTGGCGGTGAGCGACATGAGGACCTCCAGGACATTATTGATCGCTGTAGGGACAAATTGCACAATATGAGAGTATTGGAGTCTCCGAGGTGGACTTTTCCACCTTTCAGCTAGAGGATAGGTCTCGTAGTTGGTGGCAGTCCTATCTTCTTAGCAGACCAACATGTTTTCCTCCCTTGACTTAGTACTAGATCACACGTCTCTTTCTAGAGAGATTTATCCCACCCTTTTAGAGGGAAAATTTATGGGGTTAGTTCGAGCGGCTCTGGTAGGGTTAGATTTCTGTGACTGATTATGAGGAGAAATTCTATGAGTTATCTCGCGATGAACTTATGATAATCCAAACCATTACAGAGAGGGTGTAGAGGTTTATTGTAGGCTTGCACTATAGTATCCAGGTCACTATGGCTTGAGAGATTGAGATGAGGAATCCTTACGAATAGGCTGTGGAGGTAGGTCGGATGATCGAATGTATTCATCAGTAAGGCCGAGAGTAGACATTGAGAGGCCTCGATATTATGGAGGGTCCAGTGGTGCTATGTCTGGGGGTAGAGGTTAGTTTGTGAGGGGCTACTCTAGTAGGCCCACGTATTCAGCACCGGCGCCTTCTCGAGGTGCTCTAGTGCGGTCCTATTTCAGCGCTATTCCAGAGAGCTCCTACCGTCCACCGGCTATTCAGGGTTATTCTAGTGGGTGTTCAGGTCCCTAGGGTCAAACTCAAGGTCAGTCATCTTCTACACCGAGAGGTTGCTACAAGTACGGGCAGCTTGGTTATGTGAGGAGATTCTACCCCAGGCTTCGCGACAAGGCAATATAGCAGAGCTATATGCCCATGATCACCGCACCAACTGGCACACCAGCCGTCCAGTTGGCCAAAAGTGGAGGGCAGGTAGGTAGGGGTCACCCTAGAGGTGGATCCGAGTTAGGTGGTGCTCCAGCTAGGTTCCATGCCTTTCCAGCCAAACCAGATGCACAGCCTGAGACACCGTGATCACATGTATTATTTCTGTCTGTGGTAGATATGCTTCGATATTATTTGATCCAGGGTGTATGTATTCATATGTTTCATCTCTGTTTGCTCATTTTCTAGGTGCTTCTATATATGTACCCATGTCAGTGGGCGATTCTGTTGTTGTAGATCGGATTTACCGGTCCTGTATTGTCACTTTCTGTGGCTATGAGACAAGATCGAATCTTTTGTTGCTCCACATGAACGACTTTGAGTCATCCCGGGCATGGACTGGTTGTCTCCCTACCATTCCGTTCTTGATTACTATGCCACACTGTTACCTTGGCGATGCCAAAGTTGCCTAGATTGGAGTGGAGGGGTTTATCTATCAATACATCCAGCCGGGTTATTTTGTTCTTGAAGGCTCGACATATGTTCGAGAAGGGTTGTTTGGCTTATCTAGATTATGTTCGGGATACTACTGCAGAGACTCCCACGATTGATTCAGTGCCCGTGGTACGAGAGTTCTCCGATGTGTTTCCTTCTAATCTGCGAGGCATGCCACCAGATCGTGATATCGATTTTTGTATTGAGTTGGTGCTAGATACCCAGTCTATCTCTATTCCACCATACCACATGGCTCTAAAAGAGTTGAAGGAGTTGAAAGAACATCTTGAGGAGTTTCTAGCAAAGGGGTTCGTCAGGACGAGTGTGTTGCCTTGGGGAGCACCAGTGTTGTTATTAAAAAAGGGATGGGACTATACGAATGTGCATTGATGATTGCCAGTTGAACAAAGTTACCATTAAGAGAAAGTACCCGTTGCTGCATATTGATGATTTGTTTGACCAGTTGCAGGGTACCAGAGTGTTCTCTAAGATCGGCTTGAGATCTCGGTATCATCGGCTGAAGATCCATGCTTCGGATGTTCCGAAGATGGCTTTCCAGACTAGACATAGCCACTATGAGTTTCTAGTGATGTTTTTTGGCTTGACCGATGCCTCGGTGATATTTATGGATTTGATGAACCGGGAGTTCAGGCCATATATTGACTTATTTGTCATTGTCTTCATTGATAAAATATTGATCTACTCGCGTAGTATGTAGGAGCACGAGCGGCATCTGAGAGTTGTGTTTTAGACCTGGCGGGAACAGAAATTATATGCTAAGCTCTACAAGTGTGAGTTCTTGTTAGATTCTATGACATTCTTGAGGCATGTGGTATCAGGTGAGGGTATTAAGGTGGATACCAAGAAGATCGAGATAGTCTAGAGTTGTCCTCGTCCTACCACAGCGACTGAGATCAGGAGCTTCTTGGGTTTAGCGAGTTGTTATCATCGGTTCATGGAGGGCTTCTCATCTATTGCGGCACATTTGACTAGATTGACCCAAAAGGGTACTCTATTCAGATGGTCTGATGATTGTGAAACAAGCTCTCAGAAGCTCAAGATCGCATGGACTATAGCACCAACGTTAGTTTTTCCTTTCGATTTAGGGATGTATACTATGTATTGCAACACTTCACGTATTGGTGTAGACTATATATTGATGCAGGAGTGGCAAGTTATTGCAAATGCTTCACGTCAGCTGAAGCCCCATGAGAAAAATTATCGCATATATTTATGGGATGTCCTGTGATTTTTACACCGATTATCGTAGCTTGCAGCATTTATTTAAGCAGAGAAATCTCAATTTGAGGCAGCACATGTGGCAAGAGTTATAAAAGGACTATGATATTACCATACTTTATCATCCGGGCAACACAAATGTGGTTACGGATGCCTTGAGCAGAAAGGTCGAGAGTATGGGTAGTTTGGCATTCATTTCAGTGGAGGAGAATCCATTGTCTTTGGACATTCAATCCTTGGCTAACAGACTTGTGAGGTTGGATATTTCAGAGCCTATTCGAGTTTTTGCATGCATTGTGGCTTAGTTTTCATTATTTTAGCGGATCAAGGCTCGTTAGTATGCTGATCCGCACTTGCTGGTTCTTAGGGAGACGTTACTATAGGGTGAGGATGGTGTTCTACGACTCTAGGGTCGCCTATGTGTTCCTAATGTTGATTGTTTGAGGGAGAAGATTCTAGAGGAGGCACACTGTTCTCAGTATTCTATTTATCCAAGTGCTACGAAGATGTATCACGACCTAAGGCAGCATTAATGGTGGCGGCGAATGAAGAAGGACATAGTTGAGTATGTAGAGAGATACCTAAACTGCCAGCAGGTTAAGTATGAGCACCATATGCCATGTGGCCTACTTTAGCAGATGGTTATACCGGAGTGGAAATTGGAGTGCATCACTATGGATTTAGTAGTTAGGTTGCCGCAAACTTTGAGGAAGTTTGATGCCTTTTGGGTCATTGTCGAAAGCCTGACCAAGTCGACACACTTTATTCCAGTGATGACTACGTACTCACCAGAGAGGTTGAACAAGATTTACATTCAGGAGATTGTCTGGTTGCATGGTGTGCCTGTTTCTATCATTTCAGATAGAAGCCCTCAGTTTACTTTGCATTTTTGGAGAGCAGTAAAGAGCGAGTTGGGTAATCGGGTAGAGTTCAGCACAACCTTTCATCCGCAGACCGATGGGCAATTGGAGCGGACAGTTCAGATCTGGAGGATATGCTCAGAGCATGTGTGATTAATTTCGGAGGGTAGTGGGATCAATTCTTGCCTTTGAATGAGTTTGCTTATAACAACAGTTACAGTCCAGCTTTTGAGATGGCTCCATTTTGAGGCTTTATATAGTCGACGATATCATTCGCCATCAGATGGTTTGATCCGGGCTAGGCTAGGTTTTATGGCACTAGCTTAGTGAAAGATGCCTTGGAGACGGTAAAGTTGATTCGGGAGCGATTTCGCACAGCACTGTCCAGAAAGAAGAGTTACGGGGATCAGAAGGCCCGTGATTTATCATTTATGGTGGGTAAGAAGGTTCTCATGAAAGTCTCACCGATAAAGGGAATCATAGATTCGTGAAGAAGGGCAAGCTGAGCCCAAGGTTTATTGGACCATTTGAGGTGTTGAGGGGAGTTGTGGAGGTTGCTTATGAGCTTGCTTTGCCTCCCAATCTATCAGGAGTTCATCCAATTTTCCACGTGTCTATGCTCTAGAAATATCATGCCAACATGCCGCATGTGTTAGACTACATCACGATTCAGCTAGATGAGAGCTTGGGTTATGAGGAGGAGCCAATTGTCATTTTTCAAAGACAACTTTGCCAGTTGAGGTCTAAGAAAATTTCTGCGGTTAAGATCTAGTGGAGGGGTCAACCAGTTGAGGAGCCAACTTGGGAGATCGAGAAGAACATGTGGAGCAGATATCCACTTCTATTAAGCACTCCAGGTATAATTCTAGACCTATTCGAGGATGAATGTTTGTTTAAGAGGTGGAGAATGTAATGACCCGATCGGTAGTTTTGCTTTCTAGATCCTCGTTCCCCTAATTAAGACTCGGGTATCTTTACTATTTTATGACTTGCAAGGATGGTTGACTTGGGTTTGGAAGGGTTTGGGTGGAAATCAGAACGCTCGGTTCCTTAATATTTGCCTAAGATGGTCAAGTTTGACTTGAGTCAACATTTTTAGTAAATGACCTCGGAACCGAGATTTGACGGTTCCAATAGGTTCATGTGATGATTTTGTATTTGGGCATGTGTTAGGATCGGGTTTAGGATAATTCGGGAGAATTTTGACGTTTAATGTTGAAAGTTGGCGGATTGAAGGTTCTTAAGTTCTTTAAATTTGGTTTAGAGTAGACTTTGGTGTTAACGAGGTCCGTTTGGAATTCCAAGCCTAGAATAGTTCCATATGGTGATTTATGACTCGTATATAAAATTTGGTATCATTAGTCTAAGTATGATTCAGCACGTTCGGAGTAAGTTGAAAAGTTTGAAGTTCATAATTTGATTTAATTTGATTTTGGAGTGTGACTCTTAGTTTTGATATTGTTTTACGCACTCCGAGGGTTCAAGCAGGTTCGTATTATGTTTGTGGACTTTTTATTGCAATTGGATGGGGTCCCGAGTGGCTCAGGTGTGTTTCGGACCACCTGGAGCTATGTCTAAAAATTTGTCACTACTGGATTTGGTTTCCTTCTTCGTAATCGCGGAGGTTGTGTCGTATCCGTGGAGAAGGGATTTGGGAGACTGGGAAATTATTCTTTGCATTTGCAATACCCAGTCCACGTTCTCGAAAGTCGGTGAGTTTTGGCTTTCGCGTTCGCGTGAAAGGGCCCGCGTTCACATAGGGTAAAAGGGGCCTGAGAGGGGGCAACTTCGTTACACTTCGCATTCTCGAAGGGGACCCGCCATCGTGAAGCTCAGCCTTTGCGTTCGCGAGAGAGAGCTTGTGTTTGCGATGAAGGATCTTAGGGCCTGGGCCAGGTTTTCCTTCGCAATCGCGAGGCTTCTTCTGCAATCTCGAAGAAGGGTCAGCTGGGCAGAGACTTGTTTTAAATTGGGGGTTGGGTTCATTTTCTATCATTTCACTTTGGGTTAGCCGATTTTGGAGCTCTTCGAGAGGGCTTTTTCACATACCATTGTAAACTAAGTAATTGCTACTAAATGTGAGTTTACTACACAGATTTTGGATATATTTTAACATATAAATTATGGAAATTATAGGATTTAGTTGAAAAACCTAGGTTTTGATAAAAATGGGATTACACCATGAAAATGAATATGGAATTGAGTAGAAATTATATATTTGTGTTCATGAGGTTATGGGTAACTTTTATTTACAAAATATTTCGAAAATAGGGGCACGTGGGTCAAGGGGTGAATTTTAGGAATCTTCCAATTTGGGTTGGGTAATTACTCTAATAGTTAAATTATGGGCTTTTGAGCATATATTGATTAATTCATTCAATATTTGGCTAGTTTCGAAAGTAACGACCCGGCCGGTCGTTTCATGAGTTACAGCCCCGCTTCCCCCCATTTCTGCTTCTTTATGTGTTTTTCAACTGTATTTCATCATATCGTGTTGGTTGTTATGTGTTCAGAGTGGCCTTGGAGTGAAATGAGACACTTAGTCTCTTTTGAGTAAGCTTAAGTTGGAAAAGTCAACCGGATGTTGACGTATGTGTAGAAGGTCTCGAATGTGATTCTGATGGTTCGGATAGCTCCGTTAAGTGATTTTGGACTTAGGAGCGTGCTCGAAATGTAATTTGGAGGTTCGCGGTAGATTTAGGCTTGAATTGGCGAAATTGGAATTTTGGTATTTTTCGGTCGGTAGTGGAAATCTTGATATCGGGGTCGTATTGGAATTTCGGAAATTGGAGTAGGTCCGTTGTATCATTTGTGATGTGTGTGCAAAATTTCAAGTAATTCGGATGAGGTTTGATAGGTTTTTGCATCGTTTGAGGAATTCGGAAGTTGGGAAATCCTTAGGCTTGAATCCGAGGGTGATTTGATGTTTTGATGTTGTTTTGAATATTCTGAAGGTTTGAACATGTTTGAATGATGTTATGGGATGTGTTGGCATGTTTGGTTGAGGTCCTGAGGGCCTCGGGAGTGTTTCAGGTGGTTAACGGACTAATTCTTGGTTTTGGAAGTTGGCAGATTTTCTGGTATTTTGTTGCAAAGAAATGATTCTTCGCGCTCACGAAGGGATAATGAGAGGGCCAGCCGAGTTTTTCTTCGCGTTCGCGATGTAGGTAAAATGTTCTCGAAGGTGCATGAGTTTAAGGCTACGCGTTCACGACCTGGGTATCGCGTTTGCGTAGAATCAACGGTCATGTGGAGTTCAGGCAATTAAGCCTATGCGTTCGTGAGGGGTGTTCCGCGTTCGTGTAGGGTCGAGTTATTTTGTCTTTGCGTTTGCGAGTGGGCCCTCGCATTTGCGAAGGAGTGAATCTTGGTCTGGGGCAGCTTGTGTTTCGTGAACGCGAGGGAGTTACCGCGTTCGCGAAGAAGAAAACATCTGGGCAGAATGTTTAAGTTCAAAAATGAGGGTTTTGGTCCATAACTTCAAAATTCATTAGAAAGCTCGGGAGAAGGTGATTTTTGAGGGGATTTTCAGAGGAGTGATTGGGGTAAGTGTTCTTCACTCAAATTTGGTTAAATCCCATGATTATGTATTGATTATTATCATTTAATTTGAGAATTTGGTATGAGAACTGGGGGAAAATGGAAGAAAATTTGGAGAGTTAATTTTGGAGATTTGGATGGTCATTTGACGTCGGATTTTGGTGAATTTGATATGGGTAGACTCATGGGAGGATAAAATTCTAGTGATGTAATTTTTATCGGATTTCGAGACGTGGTCTCGGGGGTCGGGTTTGGCCAATTTCGAGAATTTTGAATTAATTTGATTATTTTCGCATGTGCTTTGTTCTTTTAGTATGTATTAATGATGTAATACTGATTTTGGTTAGATTCGGAGCATTTGGAGGCTGATTCGAGAGGCAAGGCATCACGGGCTAGAGTTTTTCCGATTTGAGGAAAGTAATGATTGTAAATGTTGTCCTGAGGGTATGAAACCCCAGATTTCACACCGTTTCACTACTTTGAGGTGACGCACACGTCAGATGACGAGCATGGGGGCGTGCACTATTGGGGATTGTGACTAGGTCCATCCCTGAGCAACTATACATTGCGTAATTGGTTGAGAACTATTTGATACTAATGTGTTTTGGAAAGTATTACTATGTTTTGGGCTAAATGCCATATTTGGGCCTCGTGCCAACTGTTTGGACCCTTTGGGGGCTTTTTACTACTATTCCTCACTATTTTGATTTAATATCTGTACTCAGTCATGCCATGTTTTACTGATTTCATAACTCAGTCTTATTTACTCCGTTTTGGTATTATAAATGATATTTTTGGCCGAGCACCCTGTTTTACGGTAGCCCGAGTGACTTGAGAGGTTTTTAACTGAGTGAGGCTGAGGGCCTTTGTTATGAGGATATCATGGGATCGGGCTGTGTGCCGCAATATGTTGTACTGATTTGTGATATATGAGAGGCCAATGGCCTGACTTATTATGCCACAAGATGGCTTGTTATAGCGCTTGGGCTGTAGGAGCCCCTCCGGAGTCTAAACACCCCAAGTGAGTGCGGGTGCCCAGTGTGAGTGATGTGATGTTGCCCGAGGGGCTGTTTCGATTTATGTTGTTGCCGGAGGGGCTGATTGCGAGTGATTGTGAGGTAGCCCGAGAGGCTGGTTCTGTTGATATTTTGCCCGAGGGGTGGTTTATGGTACATGTCTTGCCCGAGGGGCTGTTTACTTTCTATCACTGTTACTCACTGTTTCATCACTTGTATGAAACTATTGAAAGATGTTTTTAAAAGAAAAAGGTTTTACTGAAGTTGAGTTTGTTTTACGAGATAATTGATTTCTCTACTGTTTTGGGAACGTATTGTATTTGCTATAGTGCTATGATGTGGAATTATTTGTTTCCTTACTGATCATCTTTCATTTACTTTTATTACTTACTGAGTTGGCATATTCACATTACTCCCTGCACCTTGTGTGCAGATCCAGGAGTCGCGAGTCTTGATAGCGAGCACTGATCGTTCTTCCAGTAGGTCTTCGGAGTCGGCTAGGTAGCTGGTTGTGATTCACAGCCCTGCACTTCTCCTTCTTACCTTACTCAGACTTTCCTTAGAATCTTTATTTTCGGACTATGATAGCCTTATTGTACTTAGACAGACCTTATAGTTGCTCGTGACTTGTGACACCCCGATGGCGGGCTTGTGTTATTTTCCGCACTGGTTATTTAGACTTATGTTATGAGATTTTGTTAATTAATAGCGTAAAAATGACTTTTATGAAATACTGGTTGGATTTGGGGTTTGTGTTTGCTGGCCTAGTTTTACAATAGGCGCCATCACGACCGAGTCGGTTTTAGGGTTGTGACAAGTTTGTATCAGAGCCTAGGTTACATAGGTCTCACGAGTCATTAGCAGGTTTAGTACAGACTTGCGGATTGGTACGGAGATGTCTGTACTTATCTTTAGGAGGTTGCGGAACCTTTAGGAAAAACTTCACATTCTTGAATTCCTATCGTGCGAATCTGTTGATTCTGGTAACTAAATTTTTGTTATTTTATTCTCTCACAAATGGTGAGGACACATGCTACCAGTCAGGATGGACGACCACCAGTACCACTAGTTGGGGCCACTAGAGGTCGAGGATGCGATCAAGGTCGTGGTAGGGGTAGGAGTGTAGCTTGCACAACAACTAGGGAAGCACCTGTAAACCCACCAACCGCCCCAGTTCATGATTAGGTCCCAGTTGCGGATGCTCCAGCAGTACCAGCTCAGGCACTGGCTGTGCCTATTATTATCCCAGGTCTTTAGGAGGCCCTGGACCAGATTCTATCAGTGTGCACTGGTCTGGCTCAGGCAGTCTCACTTATTACAACCACAACTACTTCTTAGGCTAGGGGAGGCACTTAGACTTCCGCCGCTCGCACACCTAAGCAGGTCGTGTAGAGACTACAGACACCGGGGACACCTCCAGCCCAGTTGGTTGCAGCTGCTCAGGACTATGTTGCTCCTGTGATGCTAGAGGATGAGCAACGCAGATTGGAGAGGTTTGGTAGACTTCAGCCTCCGTCATTTAGTGGTACTAAGGGTGAGGATGCACAGGGTTTATTGGATAAGTATCAGAGGATGCTTTGGACCGCAGGTATTCTGGAGACCAGTGGGTATCATTCACTACTTTCCAGTTCTCTAGGGTTGCATTTAGTTGGTGGGAGGCTTACGAGAGGCATAGGCCGATTGGAGCAACGCCCCTTTCTTGGCAGCAGTTCTCCGTTCTCTTCCTGGAGAAGTTTGTACCTGAGTCTCGCCGAGAGGAGCTGTGTAGGTAGTTCCAGCAGCTTCATCAGGGTGATAGATCTATTACATATAATGAAATGTGATTCTCCAAGTTTGATCATCATACGGTCTGGTTGGTTCCCACAGACCGAGAGAGGATCCGAAGGTTCATAGATGGCCTCAGTTTTCAGCTTCGCTGCTCATGACCAAGAGAGAGTATCTGGTGCTACCTTTGATGAGGTTGTTGACATAGCTCGATAGATTGAGATGGTTCGTTGTTAGGAAAGGGTTTAGAGGGAGGCTAAGAGGCCTCGTGGTCAGGGTGGATTTAGTGGTACTCCTCATGGAGGTCAGTTTCAGCATGGTAGAGGTCGTCCATTCAATCATGCGCAGTCATCTCGCCCAGTTTATCGTGGGGCATCATTGGGCCATGGTTCTCACAATTCTCATCAGGGCCATTCCTTACTTAGTGCCCTTCCGGCCTAGAGTTTGTCTTGTGCTCCATCAGTTCAGGGCTCTTCCATGCCAGGTTCTTCTACTAGTCATCCCGGTGCTAGGGGTTCCCTTCAGTCCCCGTCTCCAGCACCAGGGGGTTGTTATGAGTGTGGAGAGTTGGGGCATATATGGAGGCAACATCCTCGTCGTCTTGGGGGTCTGTCTTAATAGAGGAGTTAGCCATCGACTTCAGCACCAGTTACTTCACCACCCACCCAGTCAACTAGAGGAGGAGGATAGTCAGCTAGGGGTTGCCCAGAGGGAGAGGTCGATCAGGGGGTGGTCAGGCCCATTTCTATGCACTCTCAGCCAGACCCGATGCCATTACTTCAGATGCGGTAACTATATGTATTGTCTTAGTCTGCCATAGAGATGCCTCTGTATTATTTAATCCTGGTTCCACTTTTTTATATGCGTCATCATATTTTGCTCGTTATTTGAATATTCCCCATAAGTCTCTTATTTTATCTGTTCGTGTATCTACTCCAATGGGCGATATTGTTGTTGTAGACCGCATATATCTGTCGTATGTGGTGACCATTGGGTGTTTGGAAACCTGAGTGGACCTTTTATTGCTTTTTATGGTGGACTTTGAATGGTTATCTTTGTGTCGTGCTATTTTGGACTGTCATGCTAAGACAGTGACGTTGGCTATGCCGGGTGTGCCACGGATTGAGTGGCGAGGTTTGACTGATTTTGTTCCCAGTAGGGTGATTTCATTTTTGAAGGCCCAACAAATGGTTGGGAAGGGTTGTCTTTCTTACTTAGCCTTCTTAAGGGATGTTAGTGCAGAGACTCCCATCATTGATTCAGTCCTAGTAGTAAGGGAATTTCCGGATGTGCTTCCTACTGACCTACCGGGCATGCCACCGGATAGGGATATTGATTTTGGTATTGATTTAGTACCGGGCAGTCAGCCCATTTCTATTCTGCCATATCGTATGGCACCGACAGAGTTGAAGGAGTTGTTAGAGTAGCTTCAGGAATTCCTTCATAAGGTTTTTTTTTGGCCTAGTATGTTGCCGTGGGGTGCCTGTTCTATTCGTGAAGAAGAAGGATGGCACCATGAGGATGTGCACTGAGTACAGGTAGTTGAACAAGGTCACAATCAAGAACAAGTATACTTTTCCTTGGATTTATAATTTATTCGACCAGCTTTAGGGAGCGTGGGTGTTCTCCAAGATTGATCTCCGATGAGGGTATCACCAGTTGAAGATTAAGGACTCGGATATTCTTAAGACATCTTTCAGGACCCGATACGGTCATTATGAGTTCCTTGTGATGTCTGTTGGGCTGACCAATGCCCCAGCATCGTTCATGCATTTGATGAACAGCATGTTTCGGCCTTATCTCGATTGATTTGTCATTTTATTCATTGATGATATTCTGGTGTACTCGCGTAGTTAGGAGGAGCACGCGGAGCATTTGAGAGTGGTATTGCAGCGATTGACGGAGGATAATCTTTATGCAAAGTTCTCCAAGTGTGTGTTTTGGCTCAGTTTAGTGGCTTTCTTGGGGCACGTGGTGTCCAGTAAGGGTATTCAGGTTGATCCGAAGAAGATACAAGCAGTCCAGAGTTGGCCCAGACCGTCCTCAGCCACAGAGATTCACAGCTTTCTTGGTTTGGCAGTTTATTATCGTCGATTCATTCAGGGATTTTCATCTGTAGCATCACCCTTGACCAAATTGACTCAAAAGGGTGCGCTTTTCATGTGGTCGGATGAGTGTGAGGTGAGCTTTTAGAAGCTCAACATTGCCTTGACCACAACTCTAGTGTTAGTTTTGCCATCAGCTTCAGGTTCATATACAGTGTATTGTGATGCTTCAAGGGTTGGTATCGGGTGTATGTTGATGCAAGAGGGTAGAGTGATTGTTTATGCTTCTTGTTAGTTGAAGCCTCATGAGAAGAACTACCTTGTTCATGATTTAGAGATGGCTGCCATTGTTCACGTGTTGAATATTTGGAGGCATTATCTATATGGTGTGTCTTGCGAGGTGTTTACTGATCATCGTAGCCTCCAGCACTTGTTCAAGGAGAAGGATCTCAATTTGAGGTAGCAGAGATAGTTGGAGCTGCTAAAGGATTATGATATTACTATGATGTACCACCCGGGAAAGGCCAATGTAGTGGCCGATGCTTTGAGTAGGAAGGCGTGAGTATGGGCAGTTTGGCATATATTCCTGTTGGGGAGAAGCCTCTTGCAGTTGATGTTCAGGCCTTGGCCAATCGGTTTGTGAGGTTGGATATTTCGGAGCCCAGTTGGGTCTTAGCTTGTGTGGTTTCTTGGTCTTCCTTGTTTGATCGCATCAGAGAGTGCCAGTATGATGATCCTCATTTCCTTGTCCTTAAGGACAGAGTTCAGCATGACGATGCTAGAGATGTGACTATTGGTGATGATGGGGTATTGAGGATGCAAGACTGGATATGTGTGCCCAATGTAGATGGTCTTGGAGAGTTGATTCTGGAAGAGGCCCATAGCTCGTGGTATTCCATCCATCCGGGTGCCATGAAGATGTATCAAGATTTGAGACAGCATTATTGGTGGAGGATAATGAAGAAGGATATTGTGGGATTTGTGGCTCGATGTCTCAATTGTCAGCAGGTGAAGTATCAGCATAAAAAACTGGATGGCTTGCTTCAAGAGATAGATATTCTAGAGTGGAAGTGGGAACGGATCACCATGGATTTTGTAGTTGGACTCCCACGGACTTTGAAGAAGTTCGATGTTATTTGTGTGATTGTGGATCGGTTGACCAAGTCTACACACTTCATTCCTGTGTGTACGACCTATTCTTTAGAGTAGTTAGCAGAGATTTATATCTGAGAGATTGTTCGCTTGCATGGTGTCCTAGTTTCCATCATTTCAGATAGAGGTACTCGATTCACTTTATAGTTTTGGAGGGCCGTGCAGTGAGAGTTGGGTACTCAGGTTGAGTTGAGCACAACTTTTCAGCCTAAGAAGCATGGGTAGTCCGAGTGCACTATTCAGATATTGGAGGACATGTTGCGTTCTTATTGTATTGATTTTGGGGGTTCATGGGATTCGTTTCTAAAGCTCGTGGAGTTTGCATATAACAATAGTTATCAGTCGAGTATTCAGATGGCTCCATATGAGGCTTTATATGGGAGACAGTGTAGATCTCCAGTAGGTTGGTTTGAGCCGGGCGAGGCCAGGCTTTTGGGTACAGACTTGGTGCAAGATGCTTTGGACAAAGTGAAGGTGATTCAAGACCGACTTCTACAGTGCAATCATGACAAAAGAGTTATGCTAACAGGAAGGTTCGAGATGTATCTTACATGGTTAGGAGAAGGTCCTATTGAAGGTTTCACCCATGAAGGGTGTTATGAGATTTGGAAAGAAGGGTAAATTGAGTCCTCGGTTCATTGGGCATTTTGAGGTGCTTCAGAGGATTGGGGAGGTGGCTTATGAGCTTGCTTTTCCACCTAGCTTGCTGAGTGTGCATTCGGTATTTCATGTTTCTATGCTTCGGAAGTATATTGGCGATCCGTCTCATGTTTTCAATTTCAGCATGGTTCAGTTAGATGGTGATTTGACTTATGATGTGGAGCTAGTGGCTATTTTGGAGCGGCAGGTCCGAAAGTTGAGATCAAAGGATATAGCCTCAGTGAAAGTACAGTGGAGAGGTCGGCCCGTGGAGGAGGCCACCTGGGAGACCGAGCGGGAGATGCATAGTATATATCCACATTTGTTTGAGGCTTTATGTTATTTCTTGACTCTTTCGAGGATGAACATTTGTTTAAGAGGGGGAGGATGTAACGACCCGGCCGGTCATTTCATGACGGGGTCGTTTCATGAGTTACAGCCCCACTCCCCCCATTTCTGCTTCTTTATGTTTTGTTCAGCTGTATTTCATCATATCGTGTTGGTTGTTCTATGTTCAGAGTGGCCTTGGAGTGAAATGAGACACTTAGTCTCTTTTGAGTAAGCTTATGTTAGAAAAGTTAACTGGATGTTGACTTATGTGTAGAAGGTCTCGGATGTGAATTCTTATGGTTTAGATAGCTCCGTTAGGTGATTTTGTACTTAGGAGCGTGTTCGGAATGTAATTTGGAGGACTGCGGTAGATTTAGGCTTGAATTGGCAAAATTGGAATTTTGGCATTTTCCGGTCGGCAGTGGAAATCTTGATATCGGGGTCAAATTGGAATTCTAGAAATTAGACTAGGTCCATTGTGTCATTTGTGACGTGTATGCAAAATTTCAGGTAATTCGGACGAGGTTTGATAGGTTTTTGCATCGTTTGCGGAATTCGTATGTTTGGAAATCCTTAGGCTTGAATCCGATGGTGATTGATGTTTTGATGTTGTCTTGAGTGTTTCGAAGGTTGGAATAAGTTTGAATGATATTATGGGATGTGTTGGCATGTTTGGTTGAGGTTTTGAGGGCCTCGGGTGTATTTCGGGTGGTTAACGGACCAATTTTTAGTTTTGGAAGTTGGCAAGTTTTCTGGTATTTTATTGCAGAGAAATCCTTCTTCGCATTCACGAGAGGGCTCTCGCGTTCGCAAAGGGATATTGAGAGGGGCAGGTGAGTTGTTCTTGGCATTTGCGATGTAGGTCCCACATTCGCGAAGGTGCATAAGTTTAAGGCTACGCGTTCGCAACCAGGGCAACGTGTTCACGTAGAGTCAACAGTCAAGTGGAGTTAGGGAAATTAAGCCTACGCGTTCGCGAGGGGTGTTCTGCATTCGCATAGGGTCGAACTATTTTGTCTTCACATTCGCGAGTGGGCCCTTGCGTTCGCAAAGGAGGGAATCTTGGTCTGAGGTAGCTTGTGCTTTGGGAACGCTAAGGAGCTACCGCGTTCGCGAAGAAGAAAACATCTGGGCAGAATATTTAAGTTAAAAAACGAGGGTTTTGGTCCATAACTTCAAAATTCATTAGAAAGCTCGGGAGAAGGCGATCTTGGAGGGGATTTTTAGAGGAGTGATTGGAGTAAGTGTTCTTCACTCAAATTTGATTAAATCCCACGATTATGTCTTGATTTTTATCATTTAATTTGGGAATTTGGGGTGAGAATTGGGGAAAATGAAAGAAAATTTGGAGAGTTGATTTTAGGATTTGGATGGCCATTTGACGTTGGATTTTGGTGAATTTAATATGGGTAGACTAGTGGGAGAATAAGGATTCTAGTTATGTGATTTTTATCGGATTCCGAGACGTAGGCCCGGGGGTCGGGTTTGGCCAATTTCAGGATTTTTGAATTAATTTGATTATTTTCGATTGGGCTTTGTTCCTTTAGCGTTTATTAATGATGTAATATTGATCTTGGTTAGATTCAGAGCATTTGAAGTCCGATTGGAGAGGCAAGGGCATCGCGGACTAGAGTTTTGTTCGGTTTGAGGTAAGTAATGATTCTAAATGTTGTCCTGAGGGTATGAAACCCCCCATTTTACTATAAGTTGCGTATTTGGTTGAGAACTATTTGATTCTATTATGTTTTGGAAAGTATTACTATGTTTTGGGCTGAATACTATATTTGGGCCTCGTGCCAATGGTTTTGACCTTTTAGGGGCTTTTTACTGCTATTCCTCATTGTTTTGATTTAATATCTATACTCAGTCATAACGTGTTTTACTGATTTCATAACTCAATCTTATTTATTCCGTTTTGGTATTATAAATGATATTTTGGGCCGAACACCCTGTTTTATGGTAGCACGAGTGGCTTGAGAGGTTTCTGACTGAGTGAGGCCGAGGACCTGTATTGTGAGGATATCATGGGATCGGGCTGCGCGCCGCATCATGTTGTACTGATTTGTGATATATGAGAGGTTGAGGGTCTGATTTATCATGGCACGAGATGGCTTGTGATAACGCTTGGGCTATAGGAGCTCCTCCAGAGTCTGAACACCCCCCACTGAGTGCGGGTACCCAGTGTGAGTGATGTGATGTTGCCCGAGGGGCTGATTACGAGTGATTGTGAGGTAGCCCGAGAGGCTAGTTTTGTTGATATTTTACCCGAGGGGCGGTTTATGGTACATGTCTTGCCCGAGGGGTTGTTTACGTTTCTATTACTTTTACCCATTTTTTCATCACTTGTTTGAAACTATTGAAAGATATTTTTAAAAGAAAAGGTTTTACTGAAGCTGAGTTTGTTTTACGAGAAAATTGATTTCTTTACTATTTTGGGAACGTATTGTATTTGTTGTAGTTCTATGACGTGAAATTATCTGTTTTCTTACTGCTCAGCTTTCATTTACTTTTATTACTTTCTGAGTTGGCGTACTCACATTACTCCCTGCACCTTGTATGCAGATCTAGGAGTTGTGGGTCTCGATAGCGAGCGCTGATCGTTCTTCTAGCAGGTCTTCGGAGTCGGCAAGGTAGCTTCTTGGCGTTCGCATCCCTGCACTTCTCCTTCTTACCTTACTCAAACTGTTCTTAGTATCTTTATTTCCAGACTATAATAGCCTTATTGTACTTAGACAGACCTTGTAGTTGCTCGTGACTTGTGACACCCCGATGTCGGACTTGTGTCATTTTCTGCACTGGTTATTTAGACTTATGTTATGATATTTTGTTAACTAATAGCTTAAAATGACTTTTATGAAATACTGGTTCGATTTGGGGTTTGTGTTGACTGGCCTAGTTTCACGATAGGCGCTATTATGATAGGGTCAGTTTTACGATCGTGACATGATTGTGTGGCACCGATTTGAGGCTTTAGTGTGAATTATAGACCGAGAAGAGGACTTGAAAATAAGGTAAGTCTCTTGCCTAATCTTATAAGAGGAATTATCCCCGTAGGTGCTATAAGTAATTGTTTGCTAATAATTGTGGGTGCTACGTATGTACGATGTGATGAGAGTCCGCATGTAGCTTAAATCATGCTTATATCCGGGTAGTTTTAGGACTCTACCATATATTTCTTATATTATTTGTGCCCAACTTGTTAGTTTAATTTTTTAAATTATATTTGAATATTGGATAAAGGATTTGTAAAGACTAAGCTTCACTACTTTGAGTTTGGCAGGTTACTTGACTGTTGGTGGAAATTATACCTTCCTTGAGTATTATTCTTATGTAGTATCCATTAATCGGAGTTCGTCGAGTATTCTCTCTTCTTGTGGATCGGGTCGAACGCCTCGGTAGTATAACATATTCATCTATGGTTCGCGCGGGTTGACCCTCGGCAGTGTACACATTATTCTGGATCGGGCCGTATGACCTCAACATAAATTGTGCATGATATTGCTCGGAGTCCGTTTATACTTTATATTTCTTCCATGACTTGAGAATTTATAATTTTTTGATGGCTCATATTTGTCAAAATTAGTATGTGATAGTTGGAGATTCTAATTGATATCTAGTTAAAGAACC
The DNA here is from genome assembly GCF_000393655.2 of Nicotiana sylvestris. Classification (NCBI taxonomy): domain Eukaryota; kingdom Viridiplantae; phylum Streptophyta; class Magnoliopsida; order Solanales; family Solanaceae; genus Nicotiana; species Nicotiana sylvestris. Next base: position 89,912,162 of record NC_091067.1, read on the forward strand.
ACTTATTTATTGTTTATTATTGCATTATTACTGATGTATTCCATGCCTATTTATAATTTCTGCACTTTATTTATTGACCCTTAGTAAGTGTTGATGTCGACCCCTCGTCACTACTTCTTCGAGGTTAGACTAGATACTTACTGGGTACATGTTGTTTATGTACTCACGCAACACTTCTGTACTAATTGTGCGGATCTGAGGCATGTGCATCTAGCGGCCATACCCCACTACCCGAACATTTAGTGGTGAGCTGCTCTCTATGTCCGTTCTGCAGCACTCAAAGTCTCTTCTTATTGTATTTATTTTTCTGTCTATGTTACTCCAGACAGTAATATAAGAGGTTTTATATATTCTACTAATTTGTTCATCCACTTGTGGCACCGGATTTTGGGAATATTCTAGTATATATTATATGGTTTTGAGTATTAAATTCACTATTTTACTATTTCGTATTTGATGCTTTACATTACTACAATCACCTATTAATCATTCTCTTATTAAATAAAATTAATTACTTTAAAAGTATTAAAATGAACTATTACATGGATAGTTTACCGTTGGCTTGCCTAGTGGCGACGTTGGGCGCCATCACAGCCTATAGTGGGAATTTGGTCGTGACATTCACCACCACAACGCAATGAGCTTTTTGAAAGTATACTTACTATTTGACCAACTTGCACTGATATGTGCTTAATGGCTTCATCATTTTGTATAAATTTCTCTTCAACACTATTCATGAACTTATACATAAGCTCTTCTAAACTACCATGCTCCTCTTGATGTGGTTGTATCACTTCGCTTTCGTTCCATTCATAATCAGAGTATATTTGTTTCATGCAGAGTTAAAATTGTGTCCGTATGAAAAATCATACCTGTACGGTCTAGAAATAGAGTGAGACTCTTCAAAAGATGAGTCATAGGAGGAATACTTACCGGCTTGACAATCAACCCATAGATGATTTCTCCTACATTTAATATAAATAGCAGACTAGTGATAATTTTTAGTTGTTAACTCTGCAATCGTTTTCTTAGGATGGTTGTGATCCATCTTCACAATATGTAGATTTCAATATCAGGAATATTTTCTTCAAGTTTTCTCCCAAGCACTTATTTGGTACTACAAAAGAAATCTTGAAGACAAGTTAACTAAACTAAAACAAAATAAAGAAAAAATAAAAAATAAAAATAAATAAAAGCTAACTCCATAATTAGCACAAAATTTGTTTTGAATACTATTGATTGCCAATCCCTAATAATGGTGCAAAAATTTGACGAGCGCAAAATACGACACGAAATTAATGCTTGCTAGTCAAAGATAATATAGTTAAATTATCGTCTCCACAGGGATTGGATTTAAACAATGTTCGAGTAATTTCTGACTATTGCTATTCAGGATGATCAACACTTGAGTTGGAGTGATAACTACTACAATTAACTACTAAATTAAGACTACTATTAATTAGACCCGATCACAGAGAATGAGAGATGAACTAAAAAGGTTTGTAAACAATATGATAAATAAGGATCATGACGTGATAGGTGCAAGATAGTTATTCGGGATTTAACTCTGTTTAAATTCACTTCTAATGTTCTAATGATTCTCATGAATTCATTCGAAGATTAGTTTAAACGTAGGTCAAAATTCCTCTCTCGAATGAACTCTACAAAATAAACTAATATGAAGCACTGTGAAAATATGCAAGAACTCGTTAATGAGCTAGTCTTTAGGAAAACATCTCTCGAATATTCTCCTAACTTGGTTTAATTAACAATTCGAAAAGCTCTGCCGATTACTTAGAAGAATCACTAAATTAACTTAAACCAAATAATGCAAAATTAATCACCAAAATATTCCTTTTCGATTAAATAAACTAGTGAACAAATTCGCAATTAATTCAAAGCACCATAACTGAATTCACGCAATTAAAATAGAGTTAAATCTACAAACAACACTCAAAATACCATATCCGTCAAAACCTAGGGAAGAAATACTCCATAGATATGGAGAAAGTCATTACAAATAAGTTTAAGAACATAGAAAATATTAAAGACAATTTTACGATATTAACTCTCGTATTGCACCGATTGTTGATTAAATCTTATGTCTTTCTCTGCAACTCTCCTAGGTTGAACCCCCTTTAAAATTATGTTTAGGAAGTATTTATACCGTCGCACAAATGCATTTGTTTGCTGCCTTGCCTAGTTGCCTTCTTTTCTTGCCTAATGAGGATTTAGGCAGCCCTTCTAGTGTGCCACATTGGCAGTCACAACGTGCCAAGCCATTTTAGAGTGTGCCTTTTTCCCCTCGTGATTTCTAATGAATATTTTGGCTAGCCATATCAAGTGACGATCCTCCACACGCCGTGATAGTCCATTAACTTGGCCTCGAGTGTTTTTCTTACACGTTTTCATATGCGTACTCGGTCCTTGATCCCCAAACTCGATTTCGTCTTAACTCTCAAACTTTAAAGTTCTTTTTTATTCACTTTAGTTTTAAAAGTTCATCTTAGTTCGGAATCACAACCTACACAATAAAAAATATGTAATGAGTATAAATTGCCCATGTTTTAGCTCAAGTACAATTAAAGTGTAACAAATAATCAGTGTAATGTAACTAAAAATCCGTATTTCTAGCCTACATCACCCATAATACTCCATATAGCACTTCAGGCCACATGTCTTTCGATTCTTCTAACCATTTCTTTATATTATAGACAATGATTTTATTTGTCGACTCTGCTTGTCCATTAGCCACGGGATGATATGGTGCTGAAGTATCTATGTTATTTCTCCAACTTTTGAAAAAATTAGTAACCTTTACACCCACGACTGTAGCACATTATCGTAGACGATTTCCCTTGGGACTCTAAATCAACATATTATATTCCTCCAAACAAAGTCGACAACTTCCTTTTTCTCGTACCTATTTGAAAGTACCTTCTTCCACCCACTTTGAGAAACAATCGGTTAGAACTAATAGAAACCGTACCTTTCCTAGTGCGTGAGGCAGAGGACATACGATATCCATCCCCCATATCATAAACGGCCATAGGGCGATAATTGAATGAAGCAACTCTGTTGGCTGATGCATATTGTTTGCAATAACGTTGACATTTATCGCACCTTCTTACAAAATTTTCCGCCCCGTCTTTCATTTTTGTCCAATAATATCTTGCTCTTACTAACGTCTTTACTAATGGCCTTCCTCCAACGCGATTCCAACAATGTCCTTCATGCACTTCCCGCATCACATATTCAGTTTTGTGAGGGATCAAGGCATCGCGCTAAGATTCCCCCAAACATTTTACGATACAAATTGCCTTCTATTAAGCAATATTGAGTAGCTTTCATTCGCAACTATTGGATTCTTCTTATCCTCAGGTAAAATTATGTATTGAAAATAATTCACAAATTCATTTTTTTAATACCAAGTTAAATTATTGAAATTTACCTCATTCTTGGATTGATCTAGCGCTGAATGAAACAGGTGCACTACGATTGCATTTTTTGCATTTGACATATCAGCCACAAACCCCAGATTTGCTAACGCATCAGCTTCTGCGTTTTCTTCCTTGGGTATTTGAATAGCTTTTCATGCTTGAAAATATCGCAGTAGTTCTCGCACCTTTTCCAAGTATTGTTTCATTCATGTCTCTGTATCCACGTAATTCCCTTGCATTTGATTTACCACAAGCTGCAAGTCACTTTTGATTCAATTTGTTCAATCCCAAGTTCATTTGCAAGTTCTAAACATGCAATTACTGCATCATACTCGGCTTCATTATTTGTAATTGGATAGCACTTTATTTCTTGCCTGATAATTTCCCTTGAAGGTGAAATTAAAACAATACCCAAACACGCTCATTTTATGTTTGAGGACCCATCAATATACAAGGTCCAAGTCCCCGGATTATATCTGATAAATACTCGTACCTCTTTTTCACCTTCAAGAAGTAGGTTTGAATTGAAATCTGCTAGTATTTATGACTTTATGGCAGTTCGAGGCTGATAAACAATATCATATTCACTAAGTTCTATTACCCATTTAGCTAATCTCCCTAACAACTCATGTTTATGCAAAATATTCCTTAACGAAAAAGCAATTACAACATAAATGGGATGACATTAAAAATAGGGTCGTAACTTTCTTGATACCATTATCAATGCTAGCGCTAATTTTCTAAATAAGGGTACCCTCTTTCAGCATCCAACAAAGGCTTACTAATATAATAAATTAGAGATTGCATGCCTTTATATTCCCACACCAATACCGCGCTTACCGCTACTTCCGATACAACTAAGTAGACAAGTAACCTCTCCATCCCTTGGTTTTGATAACAGGGGCGGTTTTGTCAAATATGTTTTTAAATCCTTCAAAGCTTGTTGATATTCTTCAGTCCATTCAAATTGATTTTGTTTTTCAGTATCGAAAAGAATTTAAAATACTTCTCTGAGGATTTAGATATAAATCTCCCCAGAGTCGCTACCCTACCTGTTAACCCTTGTACTTCCTTTTTGCTCGTGAGTATATCAGGTATTTCTTTGTTTGCTCTGATTTGACAGGATATACTTCGATCCCCCTGTTTGAAACTAGAAAACCTAACCTGATGATACACCCAAGACGCATTTTTTCGGTTCAACTTCATATTATATTTGTGGAGTATTTCAAAGTTTCACTCGGATGTTGGAAATGATCTCCCGCTTGTGCTGATTTTACTAGCATGTCATCAATGTAGACTTTTATGATTTTCCCTAAGAGTAATTAATATATTTTGGTCACCAACCTTTGGTATGTAACTCCAGCATTCATCAAGCCAAATTGCATGACTTTATAGCAATAAGTCCCCCTGTCTGTAATAAAAGAAGGTTTTTCCTCATATAGAGGATTCATTTTTATTTGGTTATATCCATAATATGCATCTAAAAAAACTTAAAAGCTCATGATTTGCGGTAGAATCAATTAATTTATCTATATGTGGTAAAGGAAATGAATCTTTAGGACATACTTTATTTAGATCAGTATAGTCTACACACACTAGACATTTCCCATTCTTTTTTTGGGACCATAACAGTATTTGCTAACTAGTTACGATACTTTATCTCTCGAATTGAGCCAATTTTCAAAAAAAAAAATTGTACTTCTTCTTGAATTACCTGGTTTTTAAACGCTCCTTTCTTTCGTTTCTTTTTCTTTACTAGAGGGTATAATGGATCTTTAATTAACTTATGAATAATTGCCTTTGGTGGTATACCTATCTTGTCTGAAATGCGACCAAGCAAAACAATCAGCATTAACACATAAAATTCAATTAACTTACTTTTAATCTCCGAGCTCAGGTTTTTTTCGATATAAACTTTTCTATCGGGCCAGTGAAAAAAATAATATAACAGCTTCGAGCTCCTCTATGGTTGTTTTGATATTTTCATTCTCCTTTGGCTCTTGGATCACATCAGGCCTTGCATCTATATCAACTTCATTTTTTGGATTTTCAGTGGAGGTAAAAAGTAAATTCTCCTCAGCTAAATTCTATAATTGCTATTTCTTGTCTATGTCTTTGAATGCTCCACTTGATATTGCAACTGTGTTGATTTCTCGCGCTTCCTGCTGATCTCCCCCGATCTGACAAATTCCCCACTTCGATGGAAATTTGATTACCTAATGTAAGGTTGACGACACTACATCTATGTTAGGAATCTACGACCTTCCTAAAATTATATTATAGTCCATGTCTGCATCCACTACTTGAAACTTAGTATCTTTGATGACACTCTTTGCGAACAGTGCTAATATAATTTCATCTTTTGTTACAACACTTGAATTATCAAACCTAGATAACGAATGAGCATTCGGTATGATATGTCCAGTCGCTTGCATCTCATTCACCACTCTTAGCAGTATGATATTCATATAGCTACCTGGGTTAATCAAAACTCGCTTGACATTACTATCATGAACAAGTAAAGATATTACCAGTGCATCATTATGAGGGATAATCAAGCCATCCACATCTTCGTCGTCAAACATTATTCTTTCTCCATCCAGGAGTTGACGAACCTGCTTCCCATGGGTAACTGAGATCTTGTTTGTCTTTTTTGCAGTCGTGTACATCACTCTGTTGACCTCCTCACCCCTAGTTATAACATTTACTGTCCTATTTGGCGGCGGGGGTTTACGACCCGCCGATCGTTTTGAGCTCTAGTGTGCCGTTAGGCGGTTCGATACCTTGAGTATCTTCACTTCATGTATTATGACTTGCACGTATAGCCGGATTAGATTTTTCGGAAGATCAGAGTTGGTTTGGAAGAATAATTCTCAATTCGGAAGCTTCAAGCTGAAAGAGTTGATCATGGTTTGAGTTTTGGGTAAATGACCTCGGATCGTAGTTTTGATGATTTTGTTAGGTCCGGATGATGATTTTAAACTTACTCGTATGTCCTGATTTGGATTTGGAAATCCGTAGGTTGATTCAATGCTTTTTGGAAAAAGTTGGAAGATTAAAGGTTTAGAAGGTTGATAGGTTTGACTGAGAGTTGCCTTTTTTATATCAAATCTGAATTATGTTTTTGGGAGTTAGTATAGGTCCGTTGTGTCATTTGGGACTTGCATGCAAAATTTGAGGTCATTCCTGGTTGATTTGGTAGGGTTCGGCATGAGTTTTAGAAGTTTAAAGGTTCATATGCTTAGATTGATGTGCGATTCATGATTTTGAGATTGTTTAGTGTGATTTGAGGCCTTAAGTATATTCATGTTATGTCTTGGAACTGTTTTGTGTGATTGGGCGGTGTCATAGGGGCCTCGAGTGTGTTTCAGATGTGTTTGGGTTGTGTAGTGCTCTTATTTCATATTCTAGCGTTATTTCTTTGGTCATAGAGGATACTATATTGATCAAACGATCTTTGATTTGTGATGATATTAAACCATTAAATCCGTATCTTAATTACAGAACCATAGAAACAAGAATTGTCAAATTTTGAGGTCGTGCGAAAGAGTTATGTCCATTTCCGTTTGAGGAAAGATTGTTGGTTTCTGGTGCGAACTTTTGTTCTTCGTGAACGCGAGAGAGGTTCCGCGAATGCGAAGAAGGAATTCTAGTTTGATCGGTCAACATGAAAAAATTTTCTTCGTGAACGCGAAGGTCTCCTGCAAAGGCGATGAACAAAAATCATCTCGATAGTGTTTTAAACTGAGAATTTTAGTATTTTGTGCATATCTTGAGTTCTAGAGCTTTGTTTGAGGTAATGTTTGCGGCATTATTCTCATATCAACAAGGGAGTAAATATATGGCCTTTATTTTGATGTTTTTCCATGATTATTTTTGTTTATTATTATTTTTATCCGTCTTTGGGTTGTAGAAATTGGGGTTTTGAGCTCCAAAATTGAGAAATGGTATATCCTTGATTTGAGGGTCAATTCGTGGATGAAATTGGATACTTTTCTGTATATATACTATATACGTTAATTGTAATACTTATTTTCGATAATATTTAGAATTCGGGTGCGTGAGCTCGAGCGTTGACCTTGTTGACTTTTCGAGCGGAGTTGGGAATTGTTAGAAATTGTTAAATTACGACCATTGGATTATATTTTGACTGGTTTGCACGTTGTTTGATTACTTTCAGATCGTTTGGCATCGGTTTGAGGAGTTATAAAGGTGTTGGAGCCGATTATCGAATTTCGGAGCGAGGTAAGTCTCCTATCTAACTTTGTGAGGGGAAAAATTACCCTATAGGTATTATATTTGTTATGTGCTACATGTTCTGGGGTTATGCACGTATGATGTGACGAGTGTACGAGCATATGCTATAATTCCTGATTATGTCCGGGTAGACTTAGACTCACGCTATGCCTTAATTGTACTGTTTGAGTTATTCTTGTTTGTTTAATGCTCTAATTCACATTATGACCTGAGACTAGACTGGCGTAGTGTAATAGACTCGTTATTTAGATACTTGACGAGCTACCTGATTAGCCGTAGAAATTTACTTCCTTCACGAATTTTTCCAGCGTTGTGTGTATTCATCGGAAAGTTTTCCTGAACTTCATAACTCACACATACCTTCGTGAGTGGGTCAAGGACCCATAAAAGCTTCACAGTCTTATGGTATTGGGCCGTTCACCTCAACAGAGTAACATATTTATATTGGATTGGGACGTTCAGCTCGGCGGTATCATATAACATACTCTTATGGGATCGGGTCGTTCTCCTCGGCGGTATCATGTATCATCTTCTTATGGGATCGGGTCGTTCGCCTTGGCAGTTTTATGAAATACTCTTATGGGATCAGGCCGTTCGTCTTGGCAGCTCTATGAAATACACTTATGGGATCGGGCTGCTCGCCTCGGCAAAATCGTGCGAAATACTTGATAAAGAGTCCGCGTACTCATTAGTTCCTGACTTGAGATGTGACCGTTGATTTGGTGTTGACCATTATTTATTCCATTTGAGGAGGTATCCGATAATTGAGGACTTGCGTTCACTATTTAGTTGTCGACCGTATTATTTGCCTATATTTGTTCTCCCTGCTTATTTACCATGTTTCATACTTGTGCACCTTATTATATTTTATTTTTTTGGGCCACTAGTAAGTGTCAATGTCGACTCCTCGTCACTACCTCTTCGGGGTTAGGCTAGATACTTACTGGTACGTATTGATTTATGTACTCACGCTACACTTCTGCACTAAATGTGCAGAGTCTGACAGGTTCACTTGGTGGTCATTTGGGCGCGGAGGCGCAGCTGGTGAGGGGACTTTATGGTGAGTTGTATTCCATGCTACGATTCGCAGCACACGGAGTCTTCATCATAATTATTTACTTTATCCTACCTATCTTGTATTCCAGACAGATGTTGTGTTATTATTCTACTTCTTAGTAGATGCTCATGCACTTGTGATCCCGAATTTTGGGATATTCTAGAATTTGTTTGTGATTTTGTTTAACACTAACACACTTTCATTTTATGTTTTATTTAATTGTATGTACCCATGACTTTTAAGTGCATAAATTTCTTTATCTAATAAAATTCGTGACTTCAAAAATAATAAAATGAATACTTAAGTTGATAGTGCACTATTATCTTGTCTGACGACGACGTTGGATGCCATGACGATCTATAGTGGATTTTGGGTCGTGACATGGTGGTTCTTGCCTGTTTTTCATATAAAATTGTTTTCCTTTTCACTAAATAGATCAGTGAGGTAACCTTTATTTAGTAAATATTCAACCTTCCCTTGTAAGAGCCTGCAATCTGTTGTCCTATGACCATGATCATTATGGAATTCACACCAAAATTCCTGAGTTCCTTTGCTGGGATCTGTTCTCGTCTCCTTCGGCCATCGTACCTTATCACCTATACCTCTCAGCACATCCACCAACTCGGATATACTGACATTGAAATTATAATCTCCTATTCTTGATCGGAAATTTTGATCAATATTTCTTGTTGCATCTCGTTCTTATTGAATCGCGAAGATGAACTCGCCTCTTTCTGCCTCTATCTTTGATCAAACCGTGAATGTTCTTATTTTAATCTAGAATCTCGTCCCGGTGGTCCCATATAAGGCTTGTACCTATTTTTTCCAGACTTACTTTCTGTTTCTAAATGTCTAGATCTGAAGCTTTCCTCCGAATTCGGCTAGGACACCGTATCTTCTTCTATTCGCAACTTTGTGTTGTACCTGTTATAAACATCATTCCAAGTAGTTGCAGGAATCTCCTGCATGCTTGCTTTTAATCTTCTCGTGGCTTCTGAGCATTTCTCATACAAATTACTTCCGAATACCATAACCGCCAATTATCAGGTACACATGATAATATCATTCTCTCCCACTAGAATCGATCTACGCATTCCCTGAGCAATTTTGTACTTCCTAGTTTTTCTATGAAGATATTTTCTATTCTCTTCTCTAGTTTTTGAGCTCTCACATGTGCTATTATAAATGAATCTGCAAGCTTAGTAAAAGAATCAATAGAATATTTAGGCAAGAGTGAATACCAAGTCAATTCCCCTGTCATGAGGATTTCGCCAAATATTTTCACCAATACTAATTCGGTTTCCCGCTTGGTTAAATCATTGCCCTTGACTCATGTAATAAATGCGGTAACATGATCTTTCGGGTCAGTAGTCGTGTCATATTTAGGGATATCGGGCATCTTGAACTTCTTGGGAATTGGCAACGGTGTTGCACTCGGCTTCCAAGGCTGCTACGAATACTAGTGAATATCCACTTATTTGATCACGGACGGTACTCCTGGTATCTACTTTATCCGCTCATTTTGTTACTTGAGCTGCTTCTACAAGGTTAGTGCTAAATTTTGTAAATTAAAATTAATTGGAGTACCTGACCCTCCAGCTCCAGAATAATTTTTCATTTCACTGCTTCCAGAGTTTTTCAGCCCCGAATGAGAGTTTTCAAAAGTTGTATTCACTGGTGGTAGATCTTGTACAACACTTGGAAATCCACTTGCAAATGCACGTAACACTTCACTAATCTAGTGAGCAATAAACTGTTTCAAATCATTTTGCTTATTTGTTGGTCCGTCAAGTTGCTGGCCAACGTTACGATTAGCAGATCTTTCTGGTGAATTTTTCCGTGAATGTTGTGGAGTAGTCGTGGGTGTATGGTGTGGTGGAGTTCCACCTTATTGTCTTACTTGTTCTTCTTCACCCACCTGAACGATTTCATTGGCTATAGAAGTATTTTATTGCTAAAGATAAAATAAGGAAAGTGAAAAGATTATTAGATTTTAGGTGGATGAACCAATTCATTTAACCAAAAAAATAGTTTTTGTGGTCAAAGCAAATATTAAAATAAATCGGGTCTAATAATCAATTTTACTTCACTTTTCTAAATATAAGAGAATAAGAAATAATAAAAACTAATTATTAAATGAGTAAAGGAAAGGAAATCTTATTGATTATTGTAACTTCCTTCCAAGTATTGAGAGTAAGTATTTTCAATCAATCAGAGAAATAAATATAAAAGACTAATTGTATATATTTGTGAATTCCTTGATGATCGTACAAAGTATGACAAGGAGTGTGTATATAAGGATATGTTATGTAATTGATTTCCCACATAATTTCTGCTCGTTACTAACATTAACTACATTAATTTTCCATTACTCAACAAAAGAAAAACTACTACACCCGCACAAGACTTCCTTATTCCTAACAAAAGAAAAACTACTACACCCAGTTCAAACAAAAGCCTCGGAAAAGAACCATGGCACAAAGAAAAACTAAAGGGGGAATTGTTATACTACCTAAAAAAAAATCTTCTTCGGCTTTGATCCCTCAAGAAGACATTTGAGGAAATCCATCGTCAGAAAAAGTCAATTTTTTTATTAATCACCGAAAACAATAACAAATACACATGTACATATTTACATCCTCCACCCCGTACTTTAAAATGTGAAATGTCCCCATGACACACAAATAAAAATCAAGAGGTATAGGAAACTTCCTTGATTCATGTAGTTGGGGTCTGAATCGAAGTCGGAATCTCCTTTTCACGCCCTACCCATTGCACACATTCATGCTGAGAGCTACTTTTCGGACTTCTTTGGGTACATCCCACACTTACCAGTTTTACTCTCTCCAAGTTGCTCCTTTAGGTCCCCCTTTCTCCTTCCATCTTGAAGATAGCCCTTTCTTCCCCCACTCTGAGTATGAGCTGCCTTTCCTGGATGTCCAAAATTGCTCTACCAATAGCCAAGAAAGATCTTCCTAAAATCAGAGGGACCTCCCTATTCTCCTCCATGTTTACCACAATGAAGTCTACAGGGAACACAAATTTGTCCACCCAAACTAGCACATCTTCCATTATTCCTTCAGGTATGATTGTGGTCTAATCTGCCAACTGCAAAGACAGAGGTATCGACATGATTTCTCCAATCTCTCCCTCTAATTTCCTGAAAATAGACAAAGGCATAAGATAAATCGAAGCACCTGAATCACACAAAGATTTTTCAAACTTAGTACTTCCTCAATAGCAAGGTATAGTAAAACTCCCTGAATATCTACACTTTTGAGGGAGATTATTTTGCAGAATGGCGCTACAATGCTCTATGAGCTTGACAACCAATGTCTCTTTCACTTTTTGTTTTTTGGACAATATCTTCTTCAAAAATTTAGCATGAGCTGACATTTGTTATAGCACCTCTGTGAAAGGTATATTCACACGCACCTGCGCGTGAATTGTTTGTCTAGTTTCTCTCTTCTCTACTTCTGCGGAAAAAGTAGAGTAGGCATATATTTATTTTTTTCAGTCTCCCTCATTTATTTCATTCTCATCTTTCTTCTTCTGAGCTCTAGTCTTCCCTTTATTCTTCAGACCATCATCTACCATCCTTGCACCTTCTTGAATGTTGTCATTTTCTGCTCCTCCACAATCTCCACCCATCTTTCAATCAGTTCATCCTTTTGTTTTGCCCTGGGATCCTCCAATATATTCCCACTCCTCAATGGCACTGTATTTATTATCTCTTTTGAATTTCTTTCAGTATCAGCAGGGAGAGTTGTTAGAACCGTCTCAGATAATAGATTAGCTAATTTCCCCAGTTTAATAGTTGCACCATGGGTTTCAAGTCTCTCATATGTCTTAAGAATAAAGGCCTTCATCGGATCTTCCATGCTAGACCGATTAGACTGTGGAGGATGATATTTGCTGCCATTGCTGATTTTGAAGACTTGGAGCTCCATGTCCCTAGGGTTTGGAGTTATTTTACTACCATGCGTTTGCACTACCACCTGGTGATATCCAAGAGAAACCTGGGTGCCTCTGCCCCATGGAGTTAAAATTATTTTCACTTTGGTAGTTGCCTCTGTCAAAGCTCCCTACTGCATTTACTACTTTAGCTGAAGCTTGATACACATGTATAGTGTGTCACATTCCACAAAAGTTGCATGTTTCTTGTGGCTCACTCTGTACCTTGGGTAATGTCAATTTTTTTTCTCTCTTGCCATGGTTTCTAGCTGGGCTTGCACTGATGTGTTCGAGTTTACCTAGTGAACCCCAGCTAAATTTCTTCTATCATTACTCTCAGCATGCTACTGGTTAGCATCTTCAGAGAGATCATCAAGAATTGCAACAATTTCCTCAGGAGTCTTCTTCATTAAAGGACCTTCAAATGCAGTACTCAGGGCTCGTCGTGGGGAAGGTGTCAGTCTATCCCAAAAGTCCTGTAGTTGCATCCACAATTCAATCCCATTATGCTGACACTTTCTCACTATATCATTGAATCTTTCCCAAGCCTCAAAAACTGTTTCAGTGTCCTTTTGGTAGAAGTTTTGAATTTCACTGTTTTTGCATCTGAGAAATATTTGTCAAGGAACCTTTTAGTCATATCATCCCATGCCCTAATCGACCTAATTGGTAAGCTAGAAGCCATTGCTTCATGTCATCCCTTTAGCGAAAAGGGGAATGCCCTTAAGTAGGCTGCATCTTTTGATACTTTGTTGTACTGGAAGGTGTTCATGGTTTCATCAGAATCCATCAAGTAAGTGTATGTATCTTCATTCACCTTATTTCTGAAGACACAGTTGTTTTGGATAGTTCGAAGCAAACCTTACTTCAATTCGAAATTATTCACTACTTCGGGTGGAGGCCTGACATTGGGTTGTCCCTGATTGTAGATTGGTCTGGCATAATCATCCAATGCTCTACCAGGCTTGGGAACCATATTTTTGAACCGGTCCTAAACCAAAGTTTCTTTAGATTGAATCTTCGGACCCCTACTTTCTTCGATAGTCTCATCAGCAATTCTATGAGTTGCCTCAGCTGCTATTCATGCAGCTTCTTATTGTGCTGCCTCTCTTGCAGCCAAATCTACCTCATCATCACCGCTCATAGCCATGTGTTCTTGGGTTGAAGGTTGACCCAATAATTTTTTGGTGAGCTCTTTCTCTTTCCTCAATAGTCACAGACACTTTTCCGCCTTCGGATTGTATAGAATAAATTCTTTTGATGAAGATTGAGTCATACACCAGAGGAGTTAACTTGTTGCCTGCACACGGAAGAGAACAACCATGAAGAATAAAATAAGTTTCTAAATTAGCATCAAAAACTATTTTGAATACTATTGATTGCCAATCCTCAGCAACAATGCCAAAATTTGATGAGCGCAAAACACAACACAAAATTGATGCTCGCTAGCCAAAGATAGTATAGTTAAATTATCATCTCCACATGGATTGGATTTAAATAATGCTCTAGTAATTTCTGATTTAACTACTATTCAGGATTATTAAAACTTGATTTGGATTGATTACTAACTACGACTAACTACTAAAGTAAAGCAATTGACAAATGAATGCAAAGAACTAGAGATTAGCAGAGTTGACTTCTATCAATATGAGGAATAAGGGCCATGACAAGATATGTGCAATATGCTCTAGTTCAATTCAGTCTAATATTCTAATGATTGTCACGGATTCACTCGGTGATTAGTTCAAGCATGTAGTCAATAATCCTCTCTCGATTAGATCTTAACTCTACAAGGTGAACTAATATAAGCACTATAAAAAATATGCAAGCATGCGTTAATGGATTAGTCTTCAGGAAAACGTCTCTCGAATATTCTCCTAACTTGATTTAAGCAACAATTCAATAAGCTCTTTCGATTACTTAGGAGAATCATTGAATTAAACCAAACAAAATATACAAAGATAATCACCAAAATATTCCTCTTTCCACTAAGTAAACTGGTGAATAAAGTTACAACAATTCAAATCTCCACAAACGAATTCAAGCAAAGAAATAGAGTTAAAATCCACATATATCAATCAAAACACCATATCCATCAAACCCTAAGGGAAACTACTCCATAGGTCATGGAGGAAGTCCTCACAAATATAATTAAAGAGTAAGAAAATGTCAATCAAATATTACAATCCAAACTTCCCGTATTGAATTGATGAAAAGATAACGAAATCCCGTGTCTTGTAGCCTCCAATGCTCTCCAAAAGCTTCCAAGGTCAAAAGTTACTTCAAAAAGTCTTTTTGGTGTATTTATAGTATATAGGAACGGGACAAAACGAAACTACAATTTCCAAATCGAAATAGAAAAAATACTCTTAGAATTTTGTACACGTGCGCGACGACATGCGCCGCCCCATGTTGGGCGCTAGTGGGTAAGTTCAGAGAGCTGTTTCTGGCAGACAGCAGCACAAAGCACTGCCGCGCCGCCCTATGCGGAGCCGCTATGAATTTTTTATAGAGTAATATTGCTTCTTCGATTTTTGATATCTAGACTTGGTCCTCGACCCCTGAACGCGATCCCGATTTAATCCCTTGGGCTTTTACTCAGACTTCAAAGCTCTAACTGGTTCGATCAAGCTCTTGATTATCTTTTTAACTCAAAATCACTTCCTGCAAGGCATAAAACACATAATAAGTGCAATTAACTATCATTCAAGCTCAAACACAAGTAAAATGTAGTAATTAGAGTGCAAACTATGATCAAAACATGGGTTTCTAGCCTACCATCAGTGTCATATCTATTTTTCCTCCAATAAAGTTAGGTCCCCAACGGGTGTCTTTGTTCGTTTCCCAAAATTTAACTCAACCATCTTTGAAGGCATCCATCAGTTCGCCATACATACTATGAAGGTAGGAGTGGCAAAATGGTTAAAAGAAAATAGTTAACCACCCATATTTTCCACTAAAAATGGGTTGGATAATGAACTTTTTAAAAACGGTTTGAATATGGACAAGAACCATATTATCCATTTAGAAAATAGATAACAAATGAGTCTAACTTTTACATTTGTAAATTCTCAAATTGGGAGTCCCTCAAATTAGGGAGACTAAGAATTCACCCAAAAGTAATCATATGCAAGAAGTCATGGATAATATGGTTACTCATATTATCCGCTGGTTAACCCGTTTTTTATCCGTATTAAATATGGGTCGGGTCGGATAACTTATTTGTTTATCATTACCCGTTTTCGACCCGAATCATATCCGACCTGACCCGACCCACCCGTTCGCCACTCCTGCATGAAGGTAATATGGTAGCTTATGTTCTAGCTAGCCATGTGAGTACATGAGCCTCACATGGTTCGGCTAAATTAAAAGATATTCTTTAGAACTTCCACCTTAATTTGCTTTGTTAAATTTCTGCAAAGAGTATATTGGTTATAAATTTGGCGTTTGTCTTCTTCAATATTTATGTTATTTTTTACACTTTAATTTAAGCTTGGTGTACTCGATATTTCGATTTTAAGTAGATCTTAGTGTGCAATTCGTAGGGCAATAGGCAATAGCAAAGATAGTGAAAAGACTGACTTTTGTTGAATTAAGTGCTACCAACTTTGATACAGTTCTTAAGAAGACTCCTGCATTTTATGACATTGTCGAATTCTTTACGCACTAGTTAGTTCATCCGTTCTTTGTCACTAATATCCCGTAAAAATGGTGCTAATAAGTTAAATATGTACAATTAAACTTCTCTATAACAGTATCCTTATATAACAATTATTTTCTGTAAAAGCCAAGTATTCCTCGTAACCGATTTTTTAAGTTATATTTTACCTTTTTATAATAGTTTTTTACCTATAACAGTAACATCCATATTTATTACAGAACACTCTTTGTAAAATTACTCCTCTAAAGCAGCTTAATATAGTTTCTAAGATTAGTAATAATTCTAAAAATTTGCACACAATATTTTTTATTGAATAATAAGTATCCATCTTGCATAATACATAAGATTTGAATATTGCGCATGATATCTTTTGCATTAGATAAATACCAAAAAAAATATTTAGATCGAAGATTCAAATGTTAAGCTCTTAGATTGCATTCAAGGGAAAGTTATCAGATATTTTTTTACTGCAAATTTGGCCACAAATCTTTGCCAATTCAAGCATTATATTGCTGGTAAGAGAATGGAATCAATAAAACAAGCTACAATTACAAAGTTCTTCCATCAATCTTGAAAGAATTTATTTTTCTAATATCTTTAAAATGTGCACCTTAGAGTTTAAATCTTTGTATGATTAGTTATGAGTTTATTAATAATGTATTAACTTTCTTTAATATTTAATCAGTGAAATATGCATATCTTTTGAGATTTTAAATTTGAATAATTTTCTTATATTTTATGTGTAACATTAAAAAAGAAAAAATATTTATTTTTTGACAAATTTTGTCTATAACAGCTGAAAAAATATTTTAACATCAAATGTTGTTGTTTGTATATAACAGTCATTCACTATAAAAACTAAAACATATCAGAACGAACGATGTTATTATAAAAAAGTTTAACTGCAGTATTTATTAACGTGATTAAGTGAGAAGAGTCTACTTGCAAACACCCTATACGGGTAAGTATTTACCTTTATTCTTCCCTTACTCATTATGTAAGTTGATGCACGAAGAGTATCCGTGGTTTTCCTTCTAAAAAAATATAAATGTGGTGCGTCTAGAAATCATTATGTGGTTTTAAATCTGATGTTGGTCTCTTGGGGGTGGGGGGGGGAGGTGTGTGTTTATTATTCCACTTTGATCAAATTTAAGGGGATCATAGGACCCCGCAAATTTAAGACGTATAATTAGGGGTGGCAAACGGGCGGGTCGTATTGGATATGGGCAGGTCAAAAAGGGTAATGTGCGCAAAAAATGAATAAATTATTCGATCTTACCCGTATTTAATGTGAATAGAAAATGGGTTAACCGGCGGATAATATGGGCAACCATATTATCCATAGCTTTTTGAATATGATCACTTTTGGGAGAATTCCTAATCTCCCAAGCTTGAGGAACGCTCAGTTTGAGTCTTTATAAATGTAAAAATTAAACTCATTAGATATCCATTGGTTATCCATTTTCTAAGTGGATAATATGGTTCTTATCCATATTTGATCCGTTTTTAAAAAATTCATTATCCAATCTATTTTTTTGTGGATAACTATTTTTTTAATCCGTTTTTCCACCACTACCTGTAATTAAAAAATATTTAAAGTTCGAAGGGGTCTTGTATGTATTATTTCTACTTAATTTCATGCTATTAAACAATCTAACTTTCAACAAATAGTTTTCAAATATTTATGATATTTTAGCCCAAGACACCACTAAAGTGACTTAGGCCCCATTTGTTTGCATTTAATGAAGGTCTGAATCTTAATCATTCAAATCTCAGTCATTAAGTACGTTTATTTTATAGGTCTGAATCTTAATCATTAAAATCTTAACTATTAAGCCTACTTATTTTTTCAATTTTACAATCACTTTATGGGTCTGAATAGATCTTAATGATTAAAATCTATAACATAGTCTTACTATCATTAAGATGTTATACATTCAAGAATTTATGTAAAAATAATATTTCACTATTACTCTTACACTTTCACTACTAATCTTATCACTACTATTATCGTTATCCCACAACCATTATAGACTACTACCCCCTATTATCCACCATCCTCAGCCACAACCGCTACTGCTGCCAAGCACGAATATCAGTTGTCACTACCACTAGACATTATTTACAACCATCACTATCAACCATCATTACCACAACAATCACCAATCACCTTTATCAACCACCACTATATATCGCCTATTATTATTATTATCAATCATCACCACCATCAACCACCAATGTTAATTACTACTGGCATACATCATCTACTACTCATAATTACCACTATCAATTAATGCCACCACCAACCACTACTAAGTCGGCGCCTACTGAAAAGATCTGACTGGTCGTTTTACTTTCTAGAACTCCGTTACCCTAGATAAGAATTCTCATACTTGAACTGATTTATAACTTGCAAAGATGGCTGGTTCGGGATTTGAAAGAGTTTGGGTTGAAATCGGAACACTTGGTTCTTAAAAGGCCAAGTTTGACTTCGGTCAACATTTTGAGTAAATGACATCGGAATTGGGATTTGATGGTTCCAATAGGTTCGTATGATGATTTTAGACTTGGGCGTATGTCCGGATAGGATTTTGGATGACTCAGGAGCGTTTTGGCACCTAATAGTGAAAGTTAATTCCTTAAGGAATTTGAAGTTCTTCAAATTTGGTTTGGAGTAGGTTTTTGTGATATCTAGGTCAGAATGGAATTCCGAGACATAAAATAGTTTCGTATTGTCATTTAAGACTTGCACACAAAATTTGGTGTCAATCCGTGTAGTATAAGTGTGTTTCGTTGCACTGTATGCGAATTGAAGAACTTGAAGTTCCTAAGTTTGATTCAATTGGTTTTAGGGAATGACTCTTAGATTTAGAATTGTTTCAGGTGTTCCGAGGGTACGAGTGAGTCCATTTTGTGATATCAAACTTGTCGGTATGTTCGAATGAGGCTCGGAGGCCTCGAGCGTCAATCAGACGAGGCTCGAGTTAAGTTAGAAAATTTTGGAAAGGGCTGAAGCTCCAGGCATCTGTCATAACCGCACCTGCGGTTCGCCAGCCACAGGTGCGAGACCGCAGAAGCGGCCCAGTCATCGCAGGTGAGGCCCAGGGGGAGGAGCCTAGGAACCGCAGATACGGTTCCTCTTCCGCAGAAGCGAAACCGCAGAAGCGGCCTCAGCTAGCCCGGCCCAGTTGCGCAGATGCGGACTTTCACTCGCATAAGAGAGACCGCAGTTGCGATCCCCTACCCACAGGTACGATAATCGCTGAAGGCAGTGCCTTCATTTAATACGGGAAATATGTCATTTTTGACACATTTTATTCATTTCTTGGGTGATTTGGGA
The DNA here is from genome assembly GCF_000393655.2 of Nicotiana sylvestris. NCBI lineage: Eukaryota > Viridiplantae > Streptophyta > Magnoliopsida > Solanales > Solanaceae > Nicotiana > Nicotiana sylvestris. The sequence goes on from NC_091067.1 coordinate 89,931,871, forward strand.
GCTTCCAAAGAGGGGATTTCAACCTAGCATTGTGAGGTAAGTTATTTCTACTTAATGTGAGTTTAATACTTGATTTTTGGGTAGATTAACACATAAAGATTAGTGAAAATCATGGGATTAGAGTAAAACCTAGAGTTTTGATGAAAACAAGATATAACCACGAAATTCGTTAGGAAATGCAGTAAAAATCATATATTCTTGATCCTCAGGTTATGGGTATAACTTCCTTCGAAAATTTTCGGAATCCGAGACCGTGGGCCCGGTGTTGAATTTTAGGAAACTTGTATTTAGGGTTGGGAAATTACTTTAATAGTTAGAATATGAACTCTTGAGATTGTATTGACTAGTTCTTACCCTGTTTGAATAGTTTTGGATCGTTCGGCTCCAAATTAAGGGTTTGAGTGTGTTCTTGAAATTGGAAGTAAGCTTTGGAGCAAGGTGAGTTTCCTTTCTAACCTCGTAAGAGGGAAATAACCCCTAGGTGAATTAAATTAATGTATGTGACTATCTTTGGGGGCTACATACGTACGTGGTGATGAGAATCCGTATGTAGCTACTATTATGCTAATTGTCCGGGTAGTTTACGACCCGTATCATGCTTTACTTGCAAATACTTACGTCCTTGCTTGCTACTAAGACCACTTAGGCCATGCTAGAAATTTGTAACTAAATATAGAAAATATGCTCGCTTACTTGAGAATTCTTATGAATTTATTTGACTATAAATGAGCAATGTATGCTTGCTTGATAATAAATTGCTATTTGTGGATCGGGCCGATCACCTCGGTAGAAATAGATGCATCTATGGTTTGCACCATTCGACCCTCTCGCAGCGCACAATTTATTATTTTATTGGATCGGGTCGTACGACCTTGGCATAATGTGCGCATGTTATTGATGTGAAACTCCTCCGAATATACTCTGCTTAAATGCTTTGAAATGTACTTATTACATGACATGACTGATATTGATATATTGTTAAGAAGTAATATCCTATTTCTCCTTGTTTGGGACTATTATCATATTCATGCTTAGCGTAGCACTTAAATATTATTGATGTTGACCTTAGTAAGTATCAAGTCGACCCATCGTCACTACTTTTTCGAAGTTAGACTGGATACTTGCTTGGTACATGTTGTTTATATACTCATATTGTGCTTCTGTACTTAGCTGTACAGGATCTGAGGCAGGTGCATGTAGTTACCCATCCGGTGTGTGTTCCTGATTCCTGATCGAGATCTCACGGTGAGCTGCTCCTTCTCATCCATTCAACAGCATACCAGAGTTCTCTACTTTTGTTGTTGTTATGTACTGTCTAATCTGTTTCAGACAGTAGGATTGTGTATTTTGTGCACTCTACTTGTGACACTAGTTCCTGGAACGCACTTTGTAGTGTCACGACCCCGGTTCTTCGTAAACCATCGTGACGGCACCTAGTCACTACGACTAGGTAAGCCTAAACTTGCGGAAGATAACCAAAACTTGCGGAAGTAAAACAATTTAAAAACAGAAATAAGGCAATAACAGTGTTAAATGTGCCGCTCGGCATACACCATATTCATATAGATCTCAAAACCAATATCTAAATCCAAGACCCGGAAACCCACGAATCACAAGCTAAGAAAAGGAAATACTACATAGCACTAACTCCAGAATTTGTCTAATAAGAACAGAAAGTACAGAAGGGCTAAATACTAAAAGCAGGAATAGAAAGGGACTTCTCGGTATGCGGACGCGGCAGATGTACATCGAAGTCTCTAGAGCAGTCGCCTCCCTCAAGAATAGTAGGCCTGATCAGCGATACCTGGATTTGCACATGAAAAACATGCGCAGAAGGGGCATGAGTACACCACAGCGGTACTCACTAAGTGCGAAGCCTAACCTCGGTTGGGTAGTGACGAGGAAGGTCAGGGCCCTACTGAGGATAAACAAATATAAAGGTCAACAGTATATGACATAACAATATAAATTAGTACGGCAGTAAAATAACACAGGATATACAGAACAACAACAATTATACAGAACACGGTAAACATGGAAAAGAAAATACAGCTCATCACCAATAGTAACAATCGGGGATCTCCCACGATACCGTCCTGTAGTCCCATCTTTACATATCTAGTGAATCTCCCGGGATACCGTCTCGTAGTCCATCATATATATGTCTGAAGGATCTCCTGGGATCTCGTCCCGTAGTCCAACTCATAGTGCGCGGGGATCTACCAAAATCTCGTTCCGTAGTCCCAAATGTAAATACCAGTACTGGGAGAATCTACCGGGTGCATTCCCGTAGTTCTATATAACTGTGCAGGGGGATCTACTGGGAATCTAACCCGTAGTCCCAAAGTAAATATGCAGGGGGGTCTACCAGGAATCTAACCCGTAGTCCCAAAGTAAACAGACAAGGGGGAGCTACCAGAATCCAACATCCGTAGTCCCAAAATAAATACACAACACCGACAGGAAGATAAACAAAAATAGCAAAATTCATATTAAGGCAATAAGTGATTCTAGCCTAATATGCTGCACAAAATTCAAGTAAGGTGGTTAAATTAAATGAAGCAATTAAATCACTTAGACATACTTTTTTAGGCTAACAACAGGCTTAATAGTGCAAGTAATAGAAACAGGAAAGGAAACATACTAGTAAGTACATAAAGAAAACCAGATTTTCAATAATTAGCACAAGTACGCACTCATCACCTCACGTACAAGGAATTTCAATTACCAAATATGCCAATCCTAAGGGGAAGGTCCCCCACATAAGGTTAGACAAGTCACTTACCTCAAACCGGCTCAAAAATCAACCTGAAACAACGCTCTTGCCACGAGTACTAGACTCCAAATGGCCCAAATCTATTCAATTCAATTTCATAATGTAAATAACACTTCAAGTAGCTGATTCTACAATTAAATTCTAAGTTAATGCGCAAAATTATGTAAAATGACCAAAATGCCCCTCGGGCCCACATCTCGTAATCGGGTGAAATTTACATTTTCAGAAATCGCGTACTCTCACGAGTGTATACATAACAAGAACACTGAAATCGGAGTCCAAATGGCCCCTCAAATCCTCATTTAAAGGCCTCTTAAACTCGAGCCCTAATTACCCATTTTTCCCAAATTTCTCACCACTAATTAGATCTTTAATCACAGAAAAATGAGTTATGAAATCAAGGGTGTTACCTCCAAGAAATTCCCCTTTGTTTTCCTCAAAAGTCTCTCTCAAAAGCTTCAAACCCGGATGAAAATGGTGAAAGAATCTCTCAAATTCGCGAAGGCAACTATTTATATGTTCTGCCCAGTGATTTCTGCATTTGCGGCCTTTGGACCGCATTTGCCGTCCCGCTTCTGCGAAAACTATGTCGCATCTGCGACTTCCATTAAATGACCAGAAACTGCATCTGCGATCACCCTTTCGCAGATGCGCTACCGCTTCTGCGGTATTCCTTCTGCATCTGCGGAACCTGAAGAAAGTACCAAAATTCGCTTCTGCGATATCCTTAGCCGCTTCTATTGCACCGCATCTGCGGTCCCCAAACTGCATATGCGAAAATATCAGAAGCAGCAAAAATACAGCAGTTGCAACATTTCCTCAACTTATCATTAACCATCCGAATTCATCCCGAGGTCCCTAGGACCTCAACCAAAGGCATCAACATATCCTAAAACCTTATTCAAACTTGCACAAATCTTCAAAATACCTCAAACAACATCAAAACAACCAAATCACACCGGATTCAAGCCTAAGTTTCTAAAATCTTCTGAATTCCGCTTTCAATCAAAAACCCAACCAAAACACGTTCAAATGACCTGAAATTTTGCACACACATCCCAAATGACATAACGGAGCTACTACAACTCTCGGAATTCCATTCTGACCCTCAGATCAAAATCTCGCTACCAAACCGGAAACTTCCAAAATTCAACTTTCGGCATTTCAAGCCTAAATTAGCTACGGACCTCCAAAACACAATCCGAACACGTTCCTAACCCCAAAATCACCCAACGGAGCTAACGGAACCATCAGATTTCCATTCTGATGCCGTCTTCATACTGTTCCAACTACAGTTAACTTTGCAACACTTAAGCTCTTATTTAGGGACTAAGTATCCCAAAACTCCCCGAAACTCATAGTTGAACATCCCGACAAATCAAAATAGCAGAAATAAACTTGGGGAAAGCAGTTAATAGGGAATCAGGGCATTAATTCTTAAGACGACCGGCCAGGTCGTCACATCCTCTTACACTTAAATATTCGTTCGTCCTCGAACGAGCATAGAGACATACCTGAAGTAGTGAAAAGATGAGGGTAACGGCTGCGCATATCCTGTTCGGTCTCCCAGGTCGCCTCCTCGACCGGCTGACCCCGCTATTGAACCTTCACTAATGCAATGTTCTTTGACTTCAGCTTTCTAACCTGCCTGTCCAATATTGCCACTGCTTCCTCAATATAATACAGATCCTTGTCCAACTAGACTGAACTGAAATCTAACACGTGTGACGGCTCACTGTGATACTTCCGGAGCATCGAAACATGAAATATCAGGTGAACTCCTGCCAAGCTGGGAGGTAAGGCAAGTTCATAAGCAACCTCCCCAACACGCCTCAATATCTCAAAGGGGCCAATAAACCTCGGACTCGACTTCCCTTTCTTCCCGAATCTCATAACGCCCTTTATAGGCGAAACCCAAAGTAGAACCTACTCTCCAACCATATAGGAAACATCAAGAACCTTCCGGTCTGCGTAACTCTCCTGTCTGGACTAGGCTGTATGGAGCCTATCCTGAATCACCTTAACATTCTCCAAAGCATCCTAAACTAAGTCTGTGACCAATAGTCTAGCTTCACCCCGGCTCAAACTAACCCACCGAGGATCTACACCGCCTCCCATATAAAGCCCCATATGGTTCCATATGAATGCTGGACTGATAGTTGTTGTTACAAGAAAACTCTGCCAATGACAAGAACTGATCTGAAGACCCTCCAAACTCAATCATACACGTACAGAGCATATCCTCAAGAATCTGAATAGTGCGCTCGGACTGTCCATCCGTCTGAGGGTGAAATGTTGTACTCAACTCTACCTGAGTACCTAACTTATGCTGAACGACTCTACAGAACCATGATGTGAACTGAGTACCTCTATCTTAAATGATGGAAACCGGAATACCATGCAGACGAACAATCTCCCGGATATAGATCTCCGCCAGCCACTCCGAGGAATAAGTAATACACACAAGAATAAAGTGAGCGGACTTGGTCAGCCGATCTACAATCACCCAAATAGCATCAAACTTCCTCAAAGTCTGTGGGAGTCCAACTACAAAGTACATGGTGATCCGCTCCCACTTCCACTCCGAAATATCTATCTGCTGAAGCAACTCACCCGGTCTATAGTGGTCATACTTCACCTGCTGACAGTTGAGACACCGAGCTATGAATCCAACTATATCTTTTTTTATCCACCTCCACCAATAGTGCTGCCTCAAATCCTGATACATCTTCGTGGCTCCCGGATGGATGGAATACCGCGAACTATGTGCCTCCTCTAGAACCAACTCTCACAGCCCATCAACATTGGGTACACAAATTCAACCTTGCATCCTCAATACCCCATCATCACCAATAGTCACATCTCTGGCATCACCGCGCTGAACCTTGCCCTTGAGGGCAAGTAAATGAGAGTCATCATATTGTCGCTCCCTGATACGATCAAATATGGAAGACCGACAAACCACGCAAGCTAGAACCCGATTGGGCTCTAAAAGATCCAATCTCACAAACTGGCTGGCTAAGGCCTGGATATCCATTTCCATGGGCCTCTCTGATGCTGGTAAATAAGCCAAACTCTCTGCCCCACGACTCAAAGCATTGGCCACCACATTGGCATTGCTCGGGTGATACAAAATAGTGATATCATAGTCCTTTAGTAGCTCTAACCACCTGCTCTGGCGTAAATTTATATCCTTTTGCTTGAACAGGTGCTGCAAGCTCCGATGGTTAGTATAAACCTCACAAGGAACACCGTATAAGTAAGGCGCCAAATCTTCAGGCCATGAACAATGGCAGTTAACTCAAGGTTGTGAATAGGGTAGTTCTTCTTATGTATCTTCAACTGTCTGGACGCAGAGGCAATCACCCTACCGTACTGCATCAACATCACTTCGAGGCCAATCCTCGAGGAATCATAATAGACCGTATAAGACCCCGAACCTGTAGGCAGTATCAAAATTGGGGTTGTGGTCAAAGCTGTCTTGAGCTTCTGAAAGTTCGCCTCACACTCCTGGGTCAACCTGGTCATAGGGGCTGCAATCGACAAAAACCCCTCCATAAAACGACGGTAGTAGCCAGCCAAACCTAGAAAATTGCGGATCTCGGTAGCTGAGGATGGTCTGGGCAAACTATGCACGGCCTCTATCTTCTTCAGATCTACCTGAATACCCTCACTCGATACCACGTGGCCTAAGATTGCCACTGAATCCAACCAAAACTCACATTTCGAGAATTTAGCATATAGCTTCTTCTCTCTCATGATCTTCTCGACTCCGGGAATACACCAGAATATCATCAATAAATACAATGACGAACGAGTCAAGATACGGTCGGAACACACTGTGCATCAGATGCATAAAGGTTGTTGGGCATTGGTTAGCCTAAATAACATAACAGGGAACTCGTAATGACCATACCGAGTCCTAAAAGCAGTCTTCGGGATATCTGGATCCTAATTTTTCAACTGATGGTAACCTGAGCGCAAGTCAATCTTAGAAAATACTCGTGCACCCTGAAATTGGTTAAACGGATCATCAATACGAGGCAAAGGATAATGGTTCTTCACTGTAACCGTGTTCAACTGGTGATAATCAATACACATACGCATAGAACCATCCTTTTTCTTCACAAACAATACAGGAGCACCCCAAGGTGATACACTAGGCCGAATAAAACCCTTATCAAGCAATTCCTGTAATTGATCCTTCAACTTAGGAGGAGCCATACGATACGGAGGAATAGAAATAGGCTGAGTGCCCGGCAATAGATCAATGCCAAAATCAATATCTCTATCAGGCGACATGCCTGGAAGATTAGCTGGAAACACATCGAAAAAATCCCGTACTACTGGAATTGAATCAACTGAAGGGGTATCAATACTGACATCTCTCACATAAGCTAAATATGTGTCACGTCCCTTCTCAACCATACGTTGAGATTTAAGGAAAGAAATAACTCTACTGGGAGTGTAATCTAAAGTACCTCTCCACTTAACACGTGGAACACCAAGCATAGCCAGTGTCACGGTTTTGATGTGATAATCAAGAATGGCATAATGGGGCGACAACCAGTCCATGCCCAAGATAATATCGAAGTCAATCATACTGAGTAATAATAAATCGGCTCTAGTCTCAAAACCACTAAGACCAACCAAACACGACCGATAAACGTGGTCCACAATAAGAAAATCTCCCACAAGAGTAGAAACATAAACATGGGAACTTAAAGAATCCCGAGGTACACCCAAATGCAGAGCAAAATAAGAAGACACATAAGAGTAAGTAGATCCTGGATCGAATAGAACCGATGCATCTCTGTGGCAAACCAATATAATACCTGTGATGACAGAATCGGAGGCAACATCCTCGGTACAGATAGGAAGGGCATAGTATCTGGCATGGGCTCCCTCTCTAGGGCGACCTCTACCTCCCCGACCTCCACCTTTAGCTGGCTGAGCAGGTGGGGTAGCAACTGGAGCTGTAACTATAGCCTGAGAACTCTGCAAGGCACATTATGGCTGGGAAGTCTGTAGAGGTGCACCCCTCCCAAGTCTGGGGCAATCCCTCACCATATGGTGTGTGTCACCACACTCAAAACAAGCTCTGGGAGGACGTGGTAGCTATGACTGGCTAGGGCCAGGTCTGCTGGACTGACCTCTGAAAACACCCCGCGCAAGAGGTGCACTAGAAACCTGAGGTGCATAATAAGGCTCTTGAGGTCTAGGAGGAGCTGGAGCACTACTGGCTACAGGAAGAGCTGAATGAATAGGGTGACTCATATAACCCCTACCATGACGTCCTACAGCTGGGGCACGGGCACCAGAGAAGTGGCCCGATTCTCGAGACCTCTTGGCCTCCCTCTCGTCTCTCTCCCTAGCATGCATACCCTCAATCCTCCTAGTAATGCTCACCACCTGCTAATAAGAAATATCCATCTCCAACTCACGAGCCATGCTAGATGTTATGATGCTGGGAATAAGGCCCTCAATAAACCGGTGAACCCTCTCGCGAACAGTAGAAACCACGGTTGGTGCATGCCTAGCCAAACTGGTGTAACGGACAACATACTCTGAGACGATCATAGTACCCTGGCGCAAATGCTCAAACTTTGCGCGCCATGCATCCCTGAGGCTCTAAGGAACATACTCTCTCAGGAACAGATCTAAAAACTGAGTCCAAGTCAGTGAAGCAGCCTCATCCGGACTATCTAACTCATAGGTGCACCACCACTCATAGGAGGCTCCTTGAAGCCGGAAGGTAGTGAAAGAAAACCCGCTCGATCCTAAAATACCCATGGTACGGAGAATGCGGTAACACTCATCAAGAAATCCCAAAGCATCCTCCGATGCTAGACCACTAAATACAGGAGGCTTGTACTTCTTGAACCTCTCAAGCCTCAGCTTCTCATCCTCGGAAGCCGTTGCCCTGTCCTCTGGATGAACTGGCACTGTAGGCGGTACAGGAATAATCTCAGGGACCTGTTCAATATGCACTCGCTGCTCAGGAGTGCGGGCGGCGAGAGTTTGTGCTCCTCCTTCAGCCTGAGACGTAGCTGCAGCAAGGGGAAGAAACCCTACCTGAGTCAAGGTGGTGTACATGCTCATGAACTATGCCAAAGTCTCCTGAAGAGCTGGAGTGGTAGTAGCAGTAGGCGTGTCAGGTGCCTGGAATCCAAATGGATCCGCTGGTGGTACCTCGGTGGCAGCTCGTGCAGGTGCTCTGATTGCACCACGTGCGCGTCCTCGGCCTCTACCCCGGCCCTGGCCTCTGACGGCTACAGTAAGGGGTGCGGGTGCCTGATCGTCTCAGGTAGCACGTGTCCTCACCATCTGTGAGAGAATAGAAGACAGAAGTTTAGAATTGTGATGTCAAAATACTGCATGACAAGGAAATCAAATGAAGTGGAAATTTTCCTAACAGTTACATAGCCTCTCGTAGATAAGTACAGACATCTCCGTACCGATCAGCGAGACTCTAATAAACCGGCTTGTGATCCGTGACTCCTATGAACCTAGAGCTCTAATACCAACTTGTCACGACCCTGGTTCACCCTCTGTGAACCATCGTGACGGCACCTAGTCTCTACGACTAGGTAAGCCTAAACTTGCGGAAGATAACCAAAACTTGCGGAAGTAAAACAATTTAAAAACAGAAATAAGGCAATAATAGTGTTAAATGTGTCGCTCGGCATATACCATATTCATATAGATCTCAAAACCAATATCTAAATCCAAGACCCGGAAACCCACGAATCACAAGCTAAGAAATGGAAATAATATAAAGCTCTAACTCCAGAATTTGTCTAATAAGAACAGAAATTACAGAAGGGCTAAATACTAAAAGCAGGAATAGAAAAGGACTTCTCGATCTGCGGACACGGCAGATGTACCTCGAAGTCTCTAGAGCAGTCGCCTCTCTTAAGGATAGTAGGCCTGATCAGCGGTACCTGGATCTGCACATGAAAACCATGTGCAGAAGGGGCATGAGTACACCACAGCGGTACTGAGTAAGTACCAAGCCTAACCTCGGTTGGGTAGTGACGAGGAAGGTCAGGGCCCTACTGAGGTTAAACAAATATAAAGGTCAACAGTATAGGACAGAATAGTATAAATAAGTACGGCAGTAAAATAACACAAGATATATAGAACAACAACAATTATACAGAACACGGTAAACATGGAAAAGAAATACAGCTCAGCACCAACAGTAACAATCGGGGATCTCCCAGGATACCGTCCTATAGTCCCATCTTTACATATCCAGTAAATCTCCTAGGATACCGTCCCATAGTCCATCATATATATGTCCGAAGGATCTCTCGAGATCCCGTCCTGTAGTCCAACTCATAGTATGCGGGGATCAACCAGAATCCTGTTCCGTAGTCCCAAATGTAAATACCCAGTACTAGGGAAATCTATCGGGTGCTTTCCCGTAGTTCCATATAACTGTGCAGGGGGATCTACTGAGAATATAACATATAGTCCCAAAGTAAACAGATAAGGGGGAGCTACCGAAATCCCACATCTGTAGTCCCTAAATAAATACACAGCAGCAGCAGGAAGATAAACAGAAATAGCAAAACTCATATTTAGGCAATAACTGATTCTAACCTAGCATGCTGCACAGAATTCAAGTAAGGCGGTAAATTAAATGAAGCAATTAAGTCACTTAGACATGCTTTTCTAAGCTAACAACAGGCTTAATAGTGCAAGTAATAGAAATAGGAAAGGAAACATAATAGCAAGTACTAAAAGAAAACCGAATTTCCAACAATTAGCACAAGTACGCACTCGTCACCTCATGTACAAGGCATTTCAATTACCAAATATACCAATCCTAAGCGGAATATCCCCAACACAAGGTTAGACAAGCCACTTACCTCGAACCGACTCAAAAATCAACCTGAAATCACGCTCTTGCTAGGAGTAATCGACTCCAAATGGCCCAAATCTATTCAATTCAATTTCATAACGTAAATAACACTTCAAGTAGCTGATTTTACAATTAAATTCTAAACTAATGCGCGAAATTATGTAAAATGACCAAAATGCCCTTCGGGCCCACATCTTGGAATCGGGTGAAATTAACATTTTCAGAAACCTTGTACTCTCACAACTCTATATATAACAAGAACACTGAAATCGGAGTCCAAATGACCCCTCAAATCCTCATTTAAAGGCCTTTTAAACTCTAGCCCTAATTATCCATTTTTCCCAAATTTCTCACCACTAATTAGGTCTTTAATCACATAAAAACGAGTTATGAAGTCAAGGATGTTACCTCCAAGCGATTCCCCTTTGTTTTCCTCAAAAATCTCTCTTAAAAGCTTTAAACCCATATGAAAATGGTGAAAGAATCCCTCAAATTCGCGAAGGCAACTATTTATATGTTCTGCCCAGCGATTTCCGCATTTGCGGCCCCACTTCTGCGGAAACTACGTCGTATCTGTGACTTTCATTAAATGACCAGAAACCACATCTGCGATCACCCTTTTGCAGATGCGCTACCGCTTCTCCGGTATTCCTTCCGCATTTGTGGAACCTGAAGAAAGGACCAAAATTCTCTTCTGCAATCTCCTTAGCCGCTTCTGCAGCGCTGCTTCTGCAGTCCCCAAACCGCATATGCAAAAGTACCAGAAGTAGCAAAAATACAGCAGTTGCAACATTTCCACAACTTCTCGTTAACCATCCGAATTCATCCCGAGGTCCCCGGGACCTCAACCCAAGGCATCAACATATCCTAAAACCTTATTCAAGCTTGTACAAATCTTCAAAACACCTCAAACTACATCAAAACAACCAAAACACTTTGGATTCAAGCCTATGTTTCTAAAATCTTTCGAATTCCGCTTTCCATAAAAAACCCAACCAAAACACGTCCGAATGACATGAAATTTTGCACACACATCCCAAATGACATAACGGAGCTACTACAACTCTCAAAATTCTATTCCGACCCTCGGATCAAAATCTCGCTACCAAACCGGAAATTTCCAAAATTCAACTTTCGGCATTTCAAGCCTAAATTAGCTACGTACCTCTAAAATACAATCTGAACACGTTCCTAACCTCAAAATCACCCAATGGAGCTAACGGAACCATCGGATTTCCATTCCATGGCCGTCTTCACACTGTTCCAATGACGGTCAACTTTCCAACACTTAAGCTCTCATTTAGGGACTAAGTGTCCCAAAACTCCCCGAAACTCAAAGCTAAACATCCCAGCAAATCAAAATAGCAGAAATAAACTTGGGAAAAGTAGTTAATAGGGAATCGGGGAATTAATTCTTAAGACATCCTGCTGGGTCCTCACATGTAGACTATTATTTTGGGACATATTTCTATTATTATGAAGTCGTTAAATTTCGATTGTCTAAAAGTATAAGATTAATAAAAATATAGGGATTTTTTTGGTAAAATAAATGAGGATTAGCTAGTTGATTAGGGTTGGCTTTCCTAACAACAGTGTTGGGCGCCATCAGAACTGTAACGATCCACCCCGCGTGATGTATTATGACTTATATAAATCGTCGGTTTTACTTTCGAGGTAACTGGAATAAATTTTGAAGAAACGGTTCTCAGTTTGAAGCTTAAAATTTAAAAGGTTTGACCAAGATTTGAATTGTTGGTATATGATCTTAGATCAGAATTTTGATGATTTGGTTAGCTCCGTTAGGTGATTTTAGGACTTAGGAGCATGATTGGAATGTGTTTTGGAGGTCCGTGGAAGGTTTAGGCTTGAATTGGCGAAATTGGAATTTTGACGTTTTCCGGTTGATAGGTAAGATTTTGATATAGTTGTCGGAATAAAATTTTGGGAGTTTCAATAGGTCCGTTGTATCATTTGGGATGTGTGTGCAAAATTTTAGGTCATTCGGACGTGGTTTGGTAGACATTTTGATCAAAAGCAGAATTTCGGAAGATTTTGGAACCTTAGGCTTGAATTCGATGTGTGTAGACATGTGATTTTTGACCCTCCCCAAGATCTTTTATATATTAGCGTAAAATATTTAATTTAGGCATAATATAGATATTTTAAGTAATTTTGACTCTTTTACTTTATTTTAGTACAAGAAAACAAAAATTACAAAAAATAAGTTCATTAATATTTTGTAGTCATTTTTAATCTAAAAAATATATATAAATAATATCGTATTTTTATTTTTAATATAATGTTTGAAAATACAAAAAATAGATTTGTTTAATGGTTAGTTTTGTTTTAATAATTATTTTAATAGTAGGACTAATTAATAAATGGGCGCGTATTTTTAATCTCATTCGCGGCAAAAGAATAGAGCTTGGGCTCGAGCAACCCATCTTTAGGCCTAATTTTGGACCTAGCCCATAATTGCCAAGCCCATAATTCCTAGGCCCATACCCCTTAACCTAAAACACTACCACTAACCTAGACCTATATATATTAAATAAAGCCTAAAAACTAAGGAGGAGCTGGAGGAAAAGCAGCAAAGCTGCGCATGAAGAAGAAAGCTTCTTAGTTTAAGAAGCTGATACGAGCAGCAGCTAGAAAAGCTGCGCAACACAAACGACCCCCCCCCCTGACCATCATCTTCTTCACGACCCACCACCCCTGCATCGTCTTCTCCAAAACACCCCCCGTTTCACGTCATCGTCATCGTCTTCTTCGAGCACCCAACGACCTTCGACCCCCCTGCGCGTCGCTGTTCAGTCCAAACGATCAGCTTACACCTTGAGCAGCCATACACGACCCATGCATGCCAGAGAAAACACCAACGACCTCGTCTCAGCCCGAAACTCACCGGGAAAATGAGCTTCACCTGCTCGTCGGATCAACGAGTTCTAGACGCGACAAACAGAACCAAGCAACCTCACCCTGCTCACCATCGTCGCTGGACCCTCACCGCGAAGCCGCCATTTCCGGCAAAGCTTCACGTCACAAACGACTTGCCATGGAATCCGGCGAACCGGGTTCGAACCCAGTGGTATACCTAGCTCCAAAACTCCCTGAAATACCCCCCCCCCCTCGAACAGACATGAAAACAAGCGCAAGAGCTTTGTTTCCACTCTAGAAATCAGCTGGTAAACATTCCAAAAAACCATGGTCGAACAAGGTCAGTCGAGGTTGCCGTCTTTCGTCGAGGTCCAGTCAAGCGCTCGTAATTTGTTGTTGTAGATGATTCACAGTGCAGCAATAAAGGTCCATTTCTGAGCTTTTCTGTTTTGTTTTAATGGGTTCTTGTTTCTCGTTTGATTTTAATTGATGTTCTGAAGTAATTGGTTCATCTCTAAATATCATTCGTTTAGACGATGTGGATTTGATTGAGTGTTTCTTGGGTTGCCGTGATATTTTCTAATTTCTTGACTTTTGGTTGTTAGGTTAATAAGAGTTCTGTGGTCACAATTATATGTTGAAGTCGTTTGCTCTAATATTCGTGTTATTGCATCATAAAACAAGTGAAGATGATAACTGTATATAACTAAGAAATAAGGCTCAATAGATGACTACATGTTTCTGTTTGTTATAAAAGTTGCGAATGAAGTAAATTTTCTTTGAATTTTGTTTCATTTAGTTGGTTTATTAGCAAATTATTAGTTCATATGATCACGTCGTTTATCTTAAATTAGTTTTTAGGAGATTAGTTAATTCAAAGGCATCGTAATCTGATTTAGTTAAGTAAAAATCCTTTTAAAATACTTCGAGGCGTGCCGTGCCAAATAAAATCTCAAAATGCATGGCCCTTATTTAATTGATATTTGATTCTTTAGAATTCGAGGCGTGCCACCTAGTGGACTTTCCATGGCCCTCGCAAAGTTGCAAACGCGTAGTTGCTTTAGGTGCGTTAATTTAATAATTTACGTTCCTAAACTCGGGTGCGCATTTATGTGACCCAAAATCCGAATCTCGACGAAGTCGAAATGTGTCGACAACCGCGGGTGCATTGATTGCGACGTGGTTCGAAATGCGTTTTCACGACGTTGCAATTCGTTTAAAATAAATAATGATAAAAAGTGGTTTACAAATAAAAGGCACATAAGCTAGCATGTATTAAAATCAAATGAAATCAAATACAACAGTTAAGCGACCGTGCTAGAACCACGGAGCTCGGGAATTCCTAACACCTTCTCCCGGGTTAACAAAATTCCTTACTCAGATTTCTGGTTCGCGGACTGTTAACAGAGTCATAAATTTCCTCGGTTCGGGATTCAACCGGTGACTTGGGACACCATTAATCTCCCAAGTGGCGACTCTGAATAATTAATAATTAAATCCCGTTCCGATTGTCCTTTAATTGGAAAAAATCCTTCATGCCCTTTGTGGGGTGTAGGTGAAAAAGGAGGTGTGACAGCTCTGGCGACTCTGCTGGGGATCGAACCCAGAATCTCTAGTTCAGGGTTCAGAATTCGAGCTTAGATAAATTGTTGTATTTAATTGTATCTGATTTTCCTACATGTTTTATGCTAAGTGTGCTAAATGTTACCGCTTTGATATTATCTGAACTGTATATAAACTGTGCCGACACCCTTCTCTCTTCACCTCCGGGGATGTGCTTACTGGTTGAGACTCCCTATTCTGTTAGTGTCATACCTTGAAATAAGAAAGAGGCCGGACAAGTTACGAAGCCGGATGGCCTTTTGGTTCCCGGTAAGTTGCCCCCTCCTCGACATGAGTTGTCCGCTCGGGTACACAGTCTAGAACACCGACTCAGGATTTGAACATAGAATAACATGACTTCATGCCAGATCCCTAGTAGGAACGGTTATTTGCATCATGTTGCATTTGACTTAGGGGACTCAACACAGGGGTTGGGTCCGTCTAGGACTAGCAACCTGAAATGAAAAGACCATCCTGATGCATCCTACTTGCTCTGTACATATATTTGTTTCGAACCTGCATGTTGACCGGTTTCTGAATCTCGAGAATGTTGGGAAATTGAAAAAAAAAAGGTGAAAAAAAGAAAAAGAAATATCAGTTAGGGAGTTAATTGATTATTTTAGAAATAAAAAAATCAATGACCAATTACTGGCAAAACTCTGAGAAAAAAAAAGGGAAAATGTTTTGTTTTGTTTTACTAAAAAAAAAAAGCAAAGAAAAAATAGAAAAAGAGTCTTTTATTTTTGGAAAATTGGTTGTTGATAAAGAAAAGGATAAGAAAAGATTTTGTTTTAGTTTGGAAAACATAAGTTGTTTCATTATTTGTTGAAAAAGGAAAGGAAAAAGAGTCTTTTATTTTTAGTTTGGAAAATAGGTTATTCTATTGTCTGTGGAAAATGAAAAAGAAAAAAAGAGAGTCTGTTATTTTTAGCTTGGAAAAATAGGCTGTTTTATTTGTTGAAAAGAAAAAGAAAAAAGAGAGTCTCGTTTCTAAAAATAGTTTTATTCGCTTATGAAATGCCAAAAATAAAAATGGAAAAGAGTCATGTTTTAAAATAGTTCGGTTAATTTGCCCGAACTACGCATGGTTTGATTCTCACAGGGCGTGAGATACGTAGGCAACCCTCATCGGGTCCAACCTCCCCTTTGCAAAAAATAACCAAAAAATATCAAAATTTTAATTTTTGTCATAAATAAACCAGGTGATGCTGCTTTTGTCAAAAATAGCCAAATGTTCCCAAACGGGGCGCCGGAAGGCTGACTTTGCGCAAATAGCCACCTTTGGTCATATTTTGATTCTGACCCTCACAGCCTTAAAATCTTCATCCCCGAGGCGCTGGAAGGCCGTATTTGCAATACTAGGTCGTTTAATTTAATTTGGAAAAACAAGAAAAAGAGTCAGTGGTCAAGTGAATACCGTTCAGATTTTGGGTCAAAATTGGCATATAGGGGAAGGAATCTGTCATTTTTGGGGTTTGTATTTCTTTTGATTAGAGTATATGGGTCGTTTGATTTTCGAGTCTGTATTTCATCATTAAGTTGGTCAGTTTTGTTGTTATTATGAAAATGGAAAATTCCAAAAAATGTTTTATTGTCGTTTACCTTTTATTTGCAAGAACTACGCACGGTCTGATTCATGCGGGGTCATGATACGTAGGCAATCTCCATAAGATTCGACCGCAACCAAAAAAAATTGAAAAATGGAAAAGAAGAATTGAAAAAAATGGGAAAAGATGTTGTGAATAATGAGGACCGACCCAATCCATTCTAACATGTTTTGTTTTGAATTGTGAAGAAAGTTGAGGTGGTCGGTTGTGGTAAGCTGGAAACACAAGATCCAAGGAAAATGATAACTGACATCGAAGCTGTTACGAGTGCTCAAGAGACTCAGGGTCAGAGGATTCAACAAGGGTCTACTGTGGTTGAGGAAAATAGAACACTGAAACAACAAATGACCAAAATGTGTCAAGCCGGGGCCAATGGCCAAGGACAGTCTTGTCACGAGTCACGATTTGCTACACAGCAAGAGCAGTACCACTCTCCCGAGTACCATTCGTACTCGTTTGAGCTTCCTGTAAACATCGAGAAGCTGCCCGAAAGAGAGTACAGGAAGAAATAACCCAAAGAGTGAAAAGATTAGAACAACGGTTGAAAAACACGCAAGCAATGGCAGGTCAAAAGAGTGTTGCCTTCAGAGATTTATGCATGTTCCCCGATCTCCACTTGCCGCCTGGTTTCAAGGTTCCAAAATTTAAAAAGTACAATGGACATGGAGACCCCATAGCCCACCTGAAAATGTATTGCAACCAATTGAGAGGTGTGGGAAGAAATGAGGAATTGCTTATAGCTTATTTTGGGGAAAGCCTCACGGGAGTAGCATCTGAATGGTTTTTGGATCAGGACACATCTTGCTGGTACGTCTGGGATGACATGGCACGAGCCTTTGTCAAACAGTTTCAATACAACATCGACATCGCCCCAGACCACATTTCCCTTTCTAACCTAAAAAGAAACCAACTGAAAGTTTCAGGGAATATGCCATCAAATGGAGAGAGCAGGCAGCTAGAGCTAAGCCACCCATGGATGACCACGAGTTAATCACTGTCTTTCTACAAGCTCAAGAGCCAGATTATTTTCAATACATGACATCCGCAGTGGGTAAATCCTTCCCGGAAGCAATCAAAATGGGAGAAATGGTGGAGAACGGTCTTAAGACAGGCAGAATTATAAGTCAAACAGCTCTCAAAGCTGCAGCTCAAGCTGTCCAAATTGAATCTGGTAACACGAATGAGGGGGATGAAAAAATCATGGTGATATCAGGGTCGAGAAGAGGTCCTAGGAGAACATCCCGAAGGTATGTGCAGCCTCATCAAGTTTCCCATGACCCCCTTAAGCATTACTATCCTCCTCGAAACCCCCCATACTCTGTTGATCCTTCCCAGTATGTTGCCTAGTCATCAAATCACCCAAGAAAGCGAGCACGAGTATCACAAAATCTCTACCAGCCTCCGCAAAATTTTCAATTACCTTGTAACCCACATCCAAGCCAGGGGTACAGAAGGGGCCAAAAGTTGAAAGATAGTTTTACACCAATAGGAGAGTCCTATGCAAGCTTATTTGAGAAGTTAAAACAACATGACATAATTGCACCCATTCCTCCAAATCAGGTAGACCGACGTGCGAGAAGCTTTGACTCATCTAAAAGGTGTGAATACCACTCCAATGCTCTGGGGCACAATGTGGAAAATTGTCGGGATTTGAAAAGAGAAATAGAAAGGATGATCCAGGAAAATTTGATTCAAGACAGTGGCACCCAGAATATCACGCTGCATCCCTTACATGAGGAGGCACACTTGGTGGGGATGATGCCCGGTGACATGGGGTATGAGAATCTTCTTGGGAACTTGTTGACCGAAGTTGAAAATACTGACGCAGATAGTGGTCATGGCAATATGGATGCGAAGTTTAGTGGCTAAAATGCCGTGCTTGGTAATTGGAAAGACGCTCCATTCCTAAGTCAGCTGAGGAGGAGCTTTGGTGGTTCATTTTGCTGTCATTTCTGTTGTCCGGGTTATTTGCAGGGTTGTAATCCGGATATTGTCTTTTGATCAAACCCTCATATCCTTTCATTTTTGTCTAGCTTGTTTAGTCGTAGTGGTTCGTTTAGTGTTGTCCATGGGTGTTTCAGGTTCATTCTAGGGTTGTACTCCAGTTTGTTTACTTGTTTTGTTATTCGAGTTATTTCATCGTTGTCTAATGCAAGTTCCGGTCTTTTGTTATTTCCAATCATTGTTCTTCGTTTAGTTCTTTTCTATCATTTTGTTTTGCCTTTTTCCGGTTCTAGTGACATGACATGCACGCATAATTCTCAATCTGATCTTCAAGAGTTGCAAAGCAATGAGACCATTTTGAAAACGATAGGGGCACCTGAGGAAATAAGAACAGATTTGGACGTTTTGAGATTGTTTGACGCCCGAACCATGTGAAACTGGGGCAGATAGAATATAAAGAAACCCTAAAAGCAAGTTGGCCAAATTGACAGGGGGGCCGGTTGTGGTAATAATAGTAAGAGTGTTGCCCAATGGTGCATTATATTTGACAGTTGTTGCCCAATGGTGCATTATATTTGACAGATGTAGCAGGAAAATATGTGAAAATGGCCATCAACTCTGAGGCGGTCAGGATATACTATGTGTAATTTCTGTGCATTAATTGTATTGGTTTGCCTTTGGAAAGTCTTGAGGATTGAAATGACGAAGGCGTTTTGTTCTGCTATCCAAACACTTTTTCCATTGTCACCTCTTTTGAGTCGTGTTTATTTTCTTTCGTACCCCTCTTTTGGAATCAACGACACAATTAAGAAACGCAAGTGCCGCGAATAAGCAAATGAAAATAAAAAGGAAGGAAAGAGAAAAAGAAAAGAAAATAAAGAAAAGAAAGAAAAGAATGAAAAGAAAGAAAAGAAAAGAAAAGAAAGAAAAGAAAGGAAAATGAAAGAAAAGAAGAACAGAAAAGAAAAGAAGAGAAAGAAAAAATCAAAAAAAAAAAAGAGAAGTAATTCCTATGACGTGAACTACGTATTGACTTGATCCCGAAAGGGTACGTAGGCAGCCTCTTTGAGTTTCAGTCATACCAAAACAAAAATCCAAAAGTCCCCAAGCAAGAAACTGGGGCAGAAATTGTGGTTGTTGTGAGAAGTTAGATTCCGAAAGTTGAAATTTTAACCCATTTTGAAATTGTTTTGAGCCTTTTATACCCTTTCTTTCTAACCCATCCAAAAGCCTACATTACGGTCCAAAGAAAGACCTTCTGATCAGTCTTTGAGAAATGCTAAGTCAAGCAGGTAAGGTAATTCCTGTCAGGGGCAAAACTCCGGTCCAAACAAGGAAAATGAAAATGAGAGAATCTTATTGATGAAAGTCCTCATGGGTATCGCAAGGGGATGAAAGCTGAGAGAAATAAAAAAATGAGAGAGTCTTATTGGTGAAAACCTTCACGGGCACCTTGAGGCGACAGTAAGTTGAGAGAAAGAACGAAATGAGAGAGGTTTGATGGTGAAAACCCTTTGGGCACTACAAACCGAATAAAGAATGCGAATCAAATTGGATAAGCGGAGCAATGAAGCCCAGTTTCACGGCAAAAAGGAACAACAAGAGCTGAACATCAGATTTGCTTAACAGAATAGGTCACAGGTGCATGTCAAGGTCATTAGAGTCGGTATCCACATCCGATAGGTTTCTACTGTGTAGTTTTCTTGTTAGGAATCATCTCTTTCTATTGTCCTTTACTCTGTTCCTTTTGTTTTGTTTATTTCCCCTTTCTGAGTCTTTTGGTCGTAACAAGTGAGGAATGACTTCAAAATTGGCCACCAGCTTTCCAATTGCACAAAATGGGGTCACAAGTCAGGAAAAATAACAAGAGCACTGAGCTGGTAATAATCAACATACTTTGGGATCCTTATGAAACATAAAGTTTGGTAGATGTCGGTTCAGGAATAATGCAACAGATAGAGGGTATTGGGATTGAACGGGGAAAAAGGGTATTTCAGTGACACAGATGACGGGGAAAGTGGTTAATCAGTAAACATGCAAGACCTTCAAGAAGAATCAGTTGTCATAGAAAACATATGGGGTCAGATAAGAAGACTAGAAGTAATAATTGAGAGATAGTCATCAAGAAGGGCGGAAGTTATCAGCCAAGTTTCAAAGATGGTCAGAGAACGCAAAGCAGGGAAAGGAGAAAAGGAAAGCCATCCCAGCGGGAGTACCACAACCAACCACCGCACTTTTAAACTGACAGAAGTTTCTTTGATTTGAAACAGGGGCATGGAAATGATATTGATAGCAGAAAGATATGCTACATGAGGATTACCAAACTGGGGCAGAAAATTTTCTGTCGTGTTGAAAGTTTTTTTCGGGTACCCATCTGAAGAACATGAAGGAGGACAACACCAGTTTTTAGGGAAGCAGTTCTGAAAGAAGATAATTCAAGTTAGTGGGTAGATAAAGCAAATTTTGAAGGAAAATGGTTAAAAGAAATCTTAGTCTGATGAATTTTTCACCTAAGATAAAGAAATCTTAGTCGGTTGAATCTTTCTCCTAAGATAAAGAAATCTTAGTGTGTTGAATTTTTCACCTAAGATAAAAATCTTAGTCTGATGAATCTTTCACCTAAGATAAAGGCAGAAGTTGGAAAAACGAAAGGAATGCATAATTTAACGAAAGGAAGGCAGAATTTGGGAACAAGAAAGGAAGGCAGAATTTGAAAAGAATGGAAGTTGGAATTTGGAAAATTAAGAAAGTCGGGATCACACAAAAATGGACCTATTTTGATGAATTATCTCCTAGAGTCACAATCTTAGTCTGTTGAATCTTTCTCCTAAGATGAAAATCTTAGTCTGATGAATTTTTCACCTAAGATAAAGCCACAATCTTAGTCTGTTGAATCTTTCTCCTAAGATGAAAATCTTAGTCTGATGAATTTTTCACCTAAGATAAAGATAAAAATCTTAGTCTGTTGAATCTTTCTCCTAAGATAGAAATCTTAGTCTGATGAATTTTTCACCTAAGGTAAAGATAAAAATCTCAGTCTGTTGAATCTTTCTCCTAAGATGGAAATCTTAGTCGGATGAATTTTTCACCTAAGATAAAGATAAATCTTAGTTAGTCGAATCTTTCACCTAAGATGAAAATCTTAGTCTGATGAATTTTTCACCTAAGATAATTTCTAAATTTTAAGATACATTTTAGTCTTTAAATTTTTAAAAAAAGATGCATTCCAGTCTTATCACAATTCATGTTTTGGTTCTTATTAGTATGTGGTAACAAACAACCAGTTTTCCAAACTGGGGCAGAAAGTTTTTTTTGTTTTGTCTATTTTCTTTGTGAAGTCAGGAGCCCGCCTGGATAATAGAGGAATACATTCAAATTTTAAGCAATCAGGAGCCCGCCTGAAGAACAGAGGTGATACAATTCAAATTTTAGTTTTCAATCGATTTTTTTGTCTTCTTGAAGTCAGGAGCCCGCCTGAAGAACAGAGGCATACAATTCAAGTTTCGGAAGTCAAGAGTCTGCCTGAAGAACAGAGGCATACTATTCAAGTTTCGAAAGTCAGGAGCCCGCCTGTATAACAGAGGTATTTCAAGTCAAGTTTTAATCAAATTCTTATTAATATCCAGTAACATGTACCCAAGTTCCAAATTGGGGCAGAAAGTTTTCTTTGTTTTGTCTATTTTTATGAAGTCAGGAGTCCACCTGGATAACAGAGGAATACATTCAAATTCAAAATTCAGAAGTCAGGAGCCCGCCTGAAGTACAAAGGAATACATTCAAGTTTAGCAGTATGAAGAAGGGAAAACATCTCAGTTTGCAATTCAAAACGGCAACAATGGATTTCACCTGGGGAGCAAGGGAAGACAACTCAAGTTTCAAGGGAAATCAGTGTCGACGGAAGATAACTCAATTTTCAAGAGAAAATGGTTCAAGGTGCCGAGCAGGTTTGACCTCGAGGCACACGATTCAGGATGGCAGAAAGAATGAGTCTTAATCCAAAACAAAGGAAAGAAGAAAAAGAACCAAAAAAAAAGAAAAAAAGAGTGAGCTCCAAAGTTCAGAAGTAGGAAAATATGTGAACTGCTCAAGACATGGTCGAGGTCACAAGCACTACATGTCCGGTCCTGACCCAAAAGCTGTAGAAGAACAAGCTAGCATCTGCAGCTAACAAGTGTCAAGGTTCAAATCTAAAGTCTACATGATGAACCATTCAAGACTCAAGATCAAGCTTCAGAAGACTTATAGATAGGAATCTTGTAACTCGTAGTTGACAGGTTTAGTTAGTCTTTTTCATTTGATTTTGATGTAATAACAGGAACCGCGGACCGGAACCTCGACGGAACAACACCTCGACTGGCTCTCCACCTCAGTATACTCCATCACCTCACTCATCTCTGGACTACACGTGGCCTGATTCCTTTATAGCCAAGGATATGTAGGTAGCTCAGATACCAGGGCTCGGTCACACTCCCTTCTCTCTTAGTCTTAGTCTCTCCAAATAAGGGTCGGGTCAAAAACCTGTCTAGTCAGTCTTTGTCTGAAAACTCTGTACGTTTCCAGTCAAAGAGGGGCAGCTGTAGACATGTGATTTTTGACCCTCCCCAAGATCTTTTATATATTAGCGTAAAATATTTAATTTAGGCATAATATAGATATTTTAAGTAATTTTGACTCTTTTACTTTATTTTAGTACAAGAAAACAAAAATTACAAAAAATAAGTTCATTAATATTTTGTAGTCATTTTTAATCTAAAAATATATAAAAATAGTATCGTATTTTTATTTTAAATATAATGTTTGAAAATACAAAAAATAGATTTGTTTAATGGTTAGTTTTGTTTTAATAATTATTTTAATAGTATGACTAATTAATAAATGGGCGCGTATTTTTAATCTCATTCGCGGCAAAAGAATAGGGCTTGGGCTCGAGCAACCCATCTTTAGGCCTAATTTTGGACCTAGCCCACAATTGCCAAGCCCATAATTCCTAGGCTCATACCCCTTAACCTAAAACCCTACCACTAACCTAGACCTATATATATTAAACAAAGCCTAAAAACTAAGGAGGAGCTGGAGGAAAAGCAGCAAAGCTCCGCATGAAGAAGAAAGCTTCTTCGTTTAAGAAGATGATACGAGCAGCAGCTGGAAAAGCTACGCAACACAAACGACCCCCCTGACCATCATCTTCTTCACGACCCACCACCCCTGCATCGTCTTCTCCAAAACACCCCCCCCCCCCGTTTCACGTCATCGTCTTCTTCAAGCACCCAATGACCCTCGACCTCCCCCCCCCCTGCGCGTCGTTGTTCTGTCCAAATGATCAGCTTACACCTTGAGCAGCCATACACGACCCATGCACGCCAGAGAAAACACCAACGACCACGTCTCAGCCCGAAACTCGCCGGGAAAATGAGCTTCACCTGCTCGTCGGATCAACGAGTTCTAGACGCGACAAACAGAACCAAGCAACCTCACCCTGCTCACCATCGTCGTTGGACCCTCACCGCGAAGCCGCCATTTCCGGCAAAGCTTCACGTCACAAACGACTTGCCATGGAATCCGGCGAACCGGGTTCGAACCCAGTGGTATACCTAGCTCCAAAACTCCCTGAAATACCCCCCCCCCCTCGAACAGACATGAAAACAAGCGCAAGAGCTTTGTTTCCACTCTAGAAATCAGCTGGTAAACATTCCAAAAAACCATGGTCGAACAAGGTCAGTCGAGGTTGCCGTCTTTCGTCGAGGTCCAGTCAAGCGCTCGTAATTTGTTGTTGTAGATGATTCACAGTGCAGCAATAAAGGTCCATTTCTGAGCTTTTCTGTTTTGTTTTAATGGGTTCTTGTTTCTCGTTTGATTTTAATTGATGTTCTGAAGTAATTGGTTCATCTCTAAATATCATTCGTTTAGACGATGTGGATTTGATTGAGTGTTTCTTGGGTTGCCGTGATATTTTCTAATTTCTTGACTTTTGGTTGTTAGGTTAATAAGAGTTCTGTGGTCACAATTATATGTTGAAGTCGTTTGCTCTAATATTCGTGTTATTGCATCATAAAACAAGTGAAGATGATAACTGTATATAACTAAGAAATAAGGCTCAATAGATGACTACATGTTTCTGTTTGTTATAAAAGTTGCGAATGAAGTAAATTTTCTTTACATTTTGTTTCATTTAGTTGGTTTATTAGCAAATTGTTAGTTCATATGTTCACGTCGTTTATCTTATATTAGTTTTTAGGAGATTAGTTAATTCAAAGGCATCGTAATCTGATTTAGTTAAGTAAAAATCCTTTTAAAATACTTCGAGGCGTGCCGTGCCAAATAAAATCTCAAAATGCATGGCCCTTATTTAATTGATATTTGATTCTTTAGAATTCGAGGCGTGCCACCTAGTGGACTTTCCATGGCCCTCGCAAAGTTGCAAGCGCGTAGTTGCTTTAGGTGCGTTAATTTAATAATTTACGTTCCTAAACTCGGGTGCGCATTTATGTGACCCAAAATCCGAATCTCGACGAAGTCGAAATGTGTCGACAACCGCGGGTGCATTGATTGCGACGTGGTTCGAAATGCGTTTTCACGACGTTGCAATTCTTTTAAAATAAATAATGATAAAAAGTGGTTTACAAATAAAAGGCACATAAGCTAGCATGTATTAAAATCAAATGAAATCAAATACAACGGTTAAGCAATCATGCTAGAACCACGGAGCTCGGGAATGCCTAACACCTTCTCCCGGGTTAACAGAATTCCTTACTGGGATTTCTGGTTCGCGGACTGTTAACAGAGTCATAAATTTTGTTGGTTCGGGATTCAACCGGTGACTTAGGACACCATTAATCTCCCAAGTGGCGACTCTGAATAATTAATAATTAAATCCCGTTTCGATTGTCCTTTAATTGGAAAAACTCCTTCATGCCCTTTGCGGGGTGTAGGTGAAAAAGGAGGTGTGACAATGTGATTTGATGGATTCGATGTTGTTTGAGGTGTTTCGAAGAATGGTATAAGTTTGGGTAGTGGTATATGACTGGTTTTTGTTTTTGGTTGAGGTCTTGGGGGCCTCGGGCTGATTTCAGATGGTTGGCGGAAGGTTTGAAGTTGAGTTGGGACAGCTGAAGCATATTGTTGCTATCATAACTGCACCTGCGGTTGGGAGGCTGCAGGTGCAATGCTCGCAAAAGTGGAAGGCAGCCACAGATGCGGCCAAGAGGAAGTTCTTCAGGAACCGCAGAAGTGGTGCAAGTTTTTAACAGCAGATGCGGGAATGGCCATTTAAGTGAAAATTGCAGATGCGGTGGATTAGGCCACAGAAGCGGGAAAAGGACCGCAGGTGCGAAAATCCTGGGTCAGAAAGTATAAAAGGTTTCCTTCGCGATTTTGAGTTATTCATTCACCATTTTTATTCGGGTTTGAGCTTGGGGAAGCCATTTTGAAGAGGAATTCAAGGGATAACATCTGGAGGTAAGATTGTTGAACTTAAAACTCGTTTCTATGGTATTATTTCATGGATTAGAGCTGTAATTAGGGAAAGTTAGGGTTAAAATTTGGAAAATTAGGGGTTGAGATTGGAGACCTTGACTTGAGGATTTAGGGGGCCATTCGTGGTAAGATTTTGGTACTTTTGATATGTGTGAACTCGAGGGGAGATTAGGAATCTATTAATGTAAATTTTATCGAATTCTGAGATGTGGGCTCGGTGGTCGGGTTTTTGTTAATTTCGGGATTGATGTTATAAATTGATTATTTTTTCATGGGCTTCATTCTTTTAGCATATTTTGACGTTGTGATTCTGATTTTGGATAGATTCGACACGAGTTGAGGCCGATTTGAGGGGCAAAGGCATCTCGGGCTAGAGTTTGGACCGGATAGAGGTGAGTAATGATTTTAAATGTTGTCCTGAGGGTATGAAACCCCGAATTTCACATTGTTGTGCTATATTGAGGTGATGCACACGCTAGATGACGAGTATAGGGTCGTGCACCGTTGGGGATTGTGACTTAGTCCGTCCCGAAAGACTATTTTACCGCATATTTGATTGAAAACTATTTGCTATCTATAACGACCCGACCGGTCATTTAGAGCTCTAGCGTGTCGTTCAGCAGTTTGAGGCCATGAGCAGCTTCACTTCAGATATTATGACTTGTGCGCACGGTCAGAATTGAATTCCGGGAAGTTCAGAGTTGATTTGGAAAGAGAATTCTCATTACGCAAGCTTTGCGTTGAAAGAAATAACTAAGATTGGATTTTTGAGTAAACGACCTCGGAATTGGGATTTGAAGGTTCCATCAAGCTCTTATGATGATTTCGGACTTAGGCGTATGTCTGGACTGGGTTTTGGAAGACTCGGGAACGTTTCAGCGCCTATTGTGGAAGTTAGCTTTTTTGGAAGAATCTTATAAGTTTGGATTGGAGTGCATTTCAGGGTTATTAATGTCCGTTTAGGGTTCTTAGTCTGGGAATAGCTCCGTATGGTGATTCTGGTGTTGAGATCGCGATCGGAAGTGAATTCGGAGGTCCGTGGGTCATTTTGGAGTCATTTGGTTAAAGATAGAAATTTGGATGTTTTTGGGAAGTTTGACCGAGAGTTCACTTTTTGATATCGGGGTTAGATTCCGATTCCAGAAGTTGGAGTAGGTCTGTAATGGTGAATATGACCTGTGTGCAACATTTGAGGTCAATCGGACATGATTTGATAGGTTTAAACACCGAAAGTAGAAGTTTGAAATTTTAGAGTTCATTAAGCTTGAATTGGAGTGCGATTCATGGTTTTAGCATTATTTGATATGATTTGAGGCCTCGACCAAGTCCGTAATGTGTTTTGGGACTGGTTGGCATGATTAGTTAGGGTCCTGGGGGCCTTGGGTGGATTTCGGGTGGTTAACGAATCAAATTTGGAAGTTAAAGAAGAAATGATCAGCTGCCTTCTGGTGTAACCGTAACTGCGAGGCTTGGGCCGCAGGTGCGGAGCCGCAGAAGCGGCCTAGGAGGCGCATAAGCGGATCATGACCACCTAGAGGAAGGGCCGCAGGTGCAGGGCATTGACCGCATCTGCGCAAGCACAGAAGCAAGATAGAAGACCGCATAAGCAGTTATTGGCATAGGTGCGATGAGGCCTCCGCAGAAGCGGACTCGCAGAAGCGGCGAGGAGTCCGTAGGTATGGAAAGGGTTGGAGGCAGTGTATTCTTTTAAAATCGGGAGATGACCATTTTTCACCCATTTTAATTTGGTGTGGGCGATTTTGGAAAGTTTCAAGTGGGGTTTTTCATCATCAATGACAAGGTAAGCTAACCCCACCTATCTTGAGTTAAATATATTGATTATGTATGGATTTTAGCATGTAAATTGGTAGAAATTTGAGGGTTGAGGAAAACCTAGAAAATTCATATTCTTGGATTTTGACCACGATTTTGGGTATGAAACTAAGAGAAAATCATATATTTGAGTTCGTGAGTTCATGGGTAAACTTTATCTTCGAAAATTTTTAGAATCCAGACACGTGGGCGTGAGGGCAATTTTTTCAACTTTTCGATCAGGGTTAGGAATTGCTATAAATTGGATTGTAATGAGTAAATGAACACATATTAATGGATTTGCATAATTATTGGCTAGGTTTGGAGCATTGTGCATCGATTCGAGTGTTCAGAAGGGCGTGGAATGCCGGTTATGGATCTTCGGAGCGAGGTGAGTCTCTTTTCTAACCTTGTAAGAGGGAATTGTCCCAATAGGTGATATAATTGTTTATGTGCTCCTATTTGTGGGGGCTACGTATGCACGAGGAGACCAGAGTCCGTGCGTAGCTACTATTATGTGTAAGTCTGGGTAGTCTAGGACCCAAAAGCCTACTATACTTGGAATATTTGTAATCTTGTTGGAAATTGAATTGCTTAAATCCTATCGAATTGGTAAATGAATTTCTAAAAGGATTAAACTTTATTTTATAAAATTGATTAAAAGAGAATTGGCTTTTCTTTGGATAATTGTTCCCTGTTGACTTCTTGATTGACTGTCTGTATGCGTTAATTTTGGAACAGGCCGAACGCCTCGGTAGATTAAATAGATGCATCTATGGTTCGCGTCATTCGACCTTCTGGCAGTGCACAGTTTAAATATTGTTGGATCGGGCCGTACGACCTCGGCATGATTTGTGCATTCTTGTATTACTTGCCTTGAGATTTATCGATATTGATATTTTCCCTCCCTGGCTTGAGATAATTGAAAATTTAGATTATTAATCCGGAGATTTTTAATCTAAAAAGGAACTTTTACCTGTTCGTGACTTATTTGAAATTACTTCCATTTTTAATAACTCCAAGATTACTCGCATTAATAATATATTACTATTGGACCACTAGTAAGTGTCGAAGTCGACCTCTCGTCTCTACTTCTTCGAGATTAGACGGGATACTCATTGGGTACACGTTGTTTTCGTACTCATACTACACTTGTTGTGCATTTTTGTTGCACAGGTTTATGTGTGGCTAGTGGCATAACGGCATGGTTGATACAGAGACTTAGGTGAGTTATATTTATCGAGACGACCGTAGCTAGCAGAGTCTCCTTTAGAGTATTGTACTGTATTTTCATTTTTGTCCATTTGTATTCCTGACAGTTACTATGTTTTATTCTATTCCCTAGTAAATGCTCATGCACTTGTGACACCGGGTTCTGGGATGTCTATGGAAGTAGTCAGTATTTTGAAATTATTAAAGATATCATTATTTATTCAGTGGAAATTTATTCCTTATTGTTTATATGTATAAAAGAAGTGAATTCAGAATTATCTAAAACGAGAATTACTAGTTATTTAGTATTGTCTTGCCTGACAATGGTATCTGATGCCATCACGGCCCTTAGTGGATTTTGGGTCGTGACAACATAGTATCAGAGCACTAGGTTCCCTTAGGTCTCACGATTCATGAGCAAGTATAGTAGAGTCTCGCGAATCAGTACAAAGACGTTTGTACTTATATTCAAGAGGCTACAGAACTGTTCGGAGCATCTCCATTCTTGATTCATCATCGTGCGATTTGATTCCTTTGAGGCTTATGCCTTCGTTTCTTTCCTACTCAATCTTATGCAACGTGAAGCGCTTATTATAAATCGAGAATTGAGAAAATGTAATGGTGCTACAGATGTGGTACGGGATGTTCCTCACTGTGTATTTGATCGGGCTATTGACGTCTCCTTGCGGAAGGCTGTTATGTCGTTTCAGCTCAGTTTTAGTATTACCTAAGGTTTTGAGATTTGGCATTAATTGTTATGACGATTCGTGCGTTGTTGTCTCACAATATTGGTGTAATGGTAGAGTGTTTGTCTATGCGTTGAAGTAGTGAATGACTTGGAAGGATGTTTACTCAATGCAAGATTCAGAGATTCCGAATTTTATTTTCCAGTAGAAGAGAGGCAATCGGGCTATAAATGTTCAATTTTGGTTTGATGAAGTAACGAGACTTGGTATTTTCGAGCGTGGTGGAATTTTCATCTATGACGTGGTATTGTCGTCCTCGAGTGAATATGTTGAGTTTGCTGGTATTATGGTTTTCTTCAATTCACATTTGGGGCAGGATATCATAAAATAATAATGGAGAGGCAACTGTTAGAGATCGCGATGTGCGGTGGTTCAGGATTGAATCGGTATATCTAGTGTTGATAGCCCAAGAAAGATGACCTCGAGGAGATTTAAAGTTAGTAGCAGTTTATGGGTTCAAGCACTACAAAGATGGATTTTATTTAAGGCAACAACTAAGCAGCAAAGGATGAGGAAGGACATGTGGGGAGTGTCCGGCAGTGGCTAAAACTTCTAGAAGGCCAGGTATAAGAAGCAAAGGTCAATTAGTCGATTAAAAGGGTGAGTTCCGCCAAAGTAGGAGAGTGGCGGAATTGCATATGGGCTTTGCGGTAGGATGACTATGCACCTTAAGGAGAGTATGGAATGATTTGGGAATTTTAGAGATTGATGATTGAGGCCTACGGATTTAATTTGGAGCATGGGCTATTATGCGGCATGAGATTTGATATAACGGAAGGGAGTTGCTTTAAATGAAGAAAGATACAACATAACTTTGAATTGGAAGGATGTCGTCGCACATACAATTTATGTCCACGAGGGGTGAATGGGCTTGTGCAGCTAGACAGTGAGCGCAGACTCAGGATGGGTTATTGATGTCATAGTGATTGTACCCTGTGTCGCAGCGTTGGAAGATGTCAGAAAGTGATTTCCATAGGTGGGTTATTCCCTGTGAGCAGGTTAGCGGTCGCGTGGTTGGCGAAGCTTCTGCGAAGGATTTTACTGGCCATTTGATCGAGGCCAACCCTGCACTACTATGGAATAGCGAGAGAGGTCGAAGCAGATTTTACCCGATTAAGGTCGGGATCGATTTCCACATGGAGCTAGATATTGGAGTCAGGTGTCTATCTAAAGCGGAGTTGTGTATTTGCTCTTCATTGCACTTCTACTCATTTTTGGTTTGATTTATAATTCTAGTTTTATAAAACTACAATGCTCAATTAAACTAAATAAAGCTAAGGTTTAAACTACTGCGAGTTGTTCAAATGATTAAAAGGCACTAGGGTAGCGACTTTCACCTAGGTGGTCAATTGATAGATTCTTGAGTCTAAAGCTAGATTGTCATATTTGGGGAGTATGATATAACCATTGCACGATTCTAATCACTCTACACCTCTTGGTAGTTCGAGTGATTTTGCCCGAATTGACTTTCTCAAGACTAATTGGGTATGCAAATTTTTGCAAGCAATCAAGGTTCAAGTTGGGTACTACTATCTCTAGGTTTAACCCTTTAATTGGGGCTATCAATCTCTTGAGTACGCCCCAATTCCTTGTTGGACTAATTTCATGGACTTAGGCTCTCTTTCTCAAGAAGAGCCAAAGTCTACTAGGCATAAACTAGTGTTTGAAACCACTAATTCACAATTAAAACCCTAAATTAGCCCAAATATCAAAAACCCCTAGACAATCAAGCATCAAAACACAAGACCCATCAATTACCCACATTAGGGTTGAGCCACAACCCTGGCTAATGGGTCTAACTACTCATAATTAGAGAAGAAAACAAAGAAATAGATGAAGAAAAACCCATAATAATTAATTGCTAAATTAAACTTGAAGATTCAATGTTGAAATCAAGCTAAAATTACTCACAATAGGCAAAAAGAACGAAGTCACGAGCGCAGCTCTTAGTACAAAACTATCCGATGACCTAAAAATGGGAAAAGAATCTATTTATACTAGGCTGAAAATCTTGGACAAAAATAACCTTGCGGGGCTAGTGCGGACCCCACAAAATCGAGTGCGGCCGCACTAAGGCTCAAGGCTTGAATAATCAGCTCTCTAAACTCAGGCAATGTGGACCGCACGAAATCGAGTGCGGCCGCAGTTGTTTCCATTGCGGTTCGCACAAAAAGGACCGCGGACCGCATTGAGCTTCATCCTCCAAAACACCACCTCTCTGAACCTTGGCTCTACGGATCGCACGAAATCGAGTGCATCCGCAGTGAACTCAACACGGACCGCACAATACCCTTTGCTGCCGCATTATCGGTTGGCCTGAATAGCAAACTCTCTGAACTTCACTCGTGCGGACTGCACAGAATGGTGTGCGGCCGCACTGGCCCTATTTGACTGAGGTTTGTCTTGTCTTGGTACTTGTGCAAGGTTTTTCTCCTTTTTGAGCTAGTTTTTGACACCTTGTCACCTTGTTGATCAAACTTGCAATCAAGCACAACTTGTCCGCCTTTGGGGCTATTTTGTACACAGTTCTAATCAAAACTCGAGTAAGAAGGAGTGTAGAATGCAACATATTCCCTAGTTATCAACTGCCCCAAACTTAAGCTTTTGCTTGTCTTCAAGCAAACAAAATAAGACCTACCCCTTAAGAGAAAATCCAAGAAAATTCAGCTATCCTAAAGTGACCTCATCTAGCATCAATTGGGACTAACAATTGTCCTCAATACAAATGAATCATTAACAACATTTACTCTTTTAAACACCATGGATTAAGTGCGATACAAGAGCATCAAGATTTCTCTCAACACATCAAAGAACCCTTTCTATTACTTTGGTCATTATGGAACCCAAACTCACACATCCTCAACTCTCCCTAAGCAAACCTCACCTTTAAGATAGTGGCACCCAGAACAAGGTTAATGGAAACACACTCATCTCTCTCAAGGAAAAGTCACAAGTTTGGCTCTAAGTACTATATGCTTTCCCCCTATGTAAGTCACCACTAATGTAAGCTTCATTCAACTCAAGATCATATAGCGCTTTTGTGGAGACATAGTGAAGGATTTTGGTTCAGGATAGGAAATTTTTGGTCTAAGTAGGTTCCATCTTACCTTAAGCACTTCTTTTGTTTCATTTTGGACAGATTCACTTGACTTTTTAAGTCATTTCACTTCTTTCTAAGGGGTTAGAGAGACATACTATCACTATTTCTTGTTCATTTCAAATCTTTTCTCCTTTCTCAACTTTCCACACCTTTCATTCTTTGCTTTTCTTGAATCCCTTTATTCATTTATATATTGAACATTCTTTCTTTTTGCTTTTCTTTCTTTTTCATTGCCTTTCCTTTTCTTCATTTTGTGCCTTTTTACCACTTTGTTGCAATCCTCGTCTCTCCCCCCAAAAATATATTTTTGCCATGTTCTAAGGAAAGATCGGGTGCTAAGAGAGGGTATCTTTTAGAATGGGTAAAGGCTTGTATTCTGGTTCTTGAAGGAAAAAGGTCTAAGGCTCAAAAGGGTTGACTACAGATTTTATCATTGGTAGGCTATGGAAGTGTTCAAGCTATCATTTGGATCAAGGAGAGCCTATAATCATGTCTCAAGTCAAAATTCACTTAGGATTTTGCCTCAACAAACATTCAGGGCAAGTTCTAGACCAATGGCTCGGGACTTGGACTTGCAATGCAAATTTCTCACCACACAAGCTATGGGATCGCTAAAGGCACAGAGTCGGGAGCCCACAACAACCTTAGATAAGATTTGAGCACACAATAGTTCTAAAAAACCACTTGATGATTATCGGCAAACACAAGAGTCTCAAGGTCACGACTTTTACCATCCTATACACAACGATTTGTTTTTGACTATAAGATCAAAGGCAAATATGCTAGGCCCAAGTGAAGCTTTGCTTGAGGCACTCTTAACCACTAACTACTAAAAAGCAAAAAGAAAGGAAAAACATACTCAAACCCTTAAAAAGGTAGTCATGCCATCCATCATCAGGAAGAGCCACCCGGTTCACACAAATTCCACCTTTGGAAAGAACCGTGGCATTAAGAAAACCAAAGGCTTATTGCAAAAATCCAAAACAAGAAGCTACGAGCACAAATAAGAAGCTAAGAAAGAAAAATTGCGAAAAGTAAAATGAATATATACAAGAGGGGTTTGATCGAATATACAATAAGAGATATGAATATATACAATGTAACATTACTTTTATATACAGACCCAAAGTGAAAAGTACGAAAAATGTAATGAAGTGCTAAAATTATATACATACCAAAGATGAAAAAGGAAAGAAAGAAATAATAAAATTTGTCATATATATACAGTCATCCGACAAATCAAAGTAGGTCCTACCCCCTCAAATGAAAGTTGGCATTGTCCTCAATGCCAACTAAACAAAATAAGCACCAAAAATAAAGGGAAGAGGATACAGAAACTCCCTATGGCCCGTCTATCTGCATGGGATCTTGAGTGGTCCCTAGGTCCTCTATAAGCTCGGGAACTTGAGACTAGCTCCCTATGACCTGTGGCTCTACTAGGACTTGTGCCTGGACTTGGATCGAGTCATGGGCTAGCTAGAGGAATCTTCCTGCGGGTCCTCCAACTGTATGACTGCGTCATCTGCATGGGGAATCACCCTCTTCCTCTTGGGAGGCCTTTTTGACTGCACTGGCTGGGGATGGGCTGCAGGCACCGGGTCATGTAACAATAAATCCAAAGGCAGGTGATCTGCCTTCAACCTATCAACCTCAACCTGCAACTCCTTCACGGACTCCTTAGAAGCCCGAGTCTTCCTCATCTTCTTGGCCTCCCTAGCAAGCTCCTTGAGAGCCTTTCCATGAGAATCTATATCATCCATGAGCACTTTCTGAATATTAAGGATCTTCTTCTGGTTGTCCAGAATATCCTTCAGAGCGTCCTCAATAGACTGTGGGACTTATGGAGGCGGAGGTGCTGACTGGGATGCTACTGTAGTAGTAAGGACAGACAACTTAGAGGAAGTTGTCTGCATCCAGTTGTTGATGCTGAGAAGGGCCTGGCTCAGACGGTGGGCAGTCACTGGGTAGGCCGGGGTGGAGGGTATGTCTGGAACTGCCGAAGTGGATGGACCAGGGGGCATGTCCGCTACGGTGGAAGAAGGCTGAGTAGGATCCACTACCACTACTGGCTCTTCAGACTGGCCAGTTGAAGCAGTGGCTATTCCCTTGTAGTTCTTGCCTTTAGGGTTGTCATCACCCTGCATGCTGTACCATGAGAACGGTGCCTTTGCTTTCACTTCGACATCAAATTTCTGCTTTTCTACCTTTAGGTCCCTGAAGTACATGGTTAAGAAGCTGGAGAAAGGGTAGTTTCTGTCACCTTCACTCACTACCTGTGTAATAACTCGAGACATCACATTCCCGACGTTAATCGTGTACCCCGCCATAATTGATGCTACCAGTACCGCTCGGTGAAGAGGGAGTGAGTTGTTGTGGGTAGTGGGGTCCAATCTGCTGCACACGAATGTCTCCCACCCCTTAGCCTCGAAATTCAAACTTCTCCTTAAGATCTTCAGTCCCGTATTCAACCAATCGGGGGTGGTACCTGGGCTTGCCAAGTACTGTGCCAACTAAGGACGAGCCTCCTCACCTAATTCCATCTTCTCCAGATACAGTGATTCATCCTCCTAATTGAAACCCAAGTAGTCATTTATTGCTTTCCCATCAAATAGCACTTTCAAATTCCACACCTTGGTCACTTTGGTGCCCTTTTTGATGTGGGCAGCATTGGTGTAGAATTCCTTGACCAGGTGCTCGTTTGCATCCACACAGTTGCTTAAGAAGTACTCCCAGCCCACTCTATCTCTCAATTGTCTTCTCACATTGGGGTTGTTAGGTAAGAGGTCTCTATCCACAAAACTTTGCTCCGGAATCAATTTCCTCATAGGCCACCATTCTCTGAACTTATGGTAGGCCACCTCACTCACAAAACGGTCTTGCCACACCTCCGGGTTTCTAGTTCTCGCTACTCCTCCCACCTAAGGTTCACCCCCTTCTCCTACTACGTCTTCTTCTCCTTCTACACCCTCTCCAAACAATGAATCTGTGGGAGAGGTGAAGTATTCATTTCCACTACCGGCAGCTAAGCCCTCAGATGACTCAGAAGATACACGCACTGGAGTATTCATTGATGGTTTCTACCATGGTTAGAGATGTGTATTTTCTGCGAGTGTGAGGAGCATGGGATGTGTAGTGATTTTCTTCTAGATGGAATCAATAAAAAGTCCTTGGCTAGAATACGTAATTGCTTATGGCTCGGAAAGGATATGAAGTTCTCATAGTTATCCCAAGATAATATGGTTTATGTGGTATGCTGTGTAGGATTGAGATTTGCATGTGTAAGGTTATGGTCCAGTTCTGAAAGGAAGGTCATAAAATTCTTAAGCAGCACGGGCAGCTTCAGATGATTAGGGAAATGATATTACTAATTGGTATGGCTTGATGAGGGTATACATTTCAGGAAAAAGGGCAATGTGATTGAGTTAATGATACTTCATTAGTATTGCGGCACTCTCTGGTTGGATTGGCTGATGAAGTTCGAGTTTTCTTGGTGGCACCGAAGAATTTTTAGAGGATCTCTCGTGAAATGATTGGGCATTGGAAGTGTGTTGTATATTCAAACAGTGGAGTTGGGATCGAATATGGTAATTCGTGTGCTATATGGACTTGGAGACCGGGAGTTCTCACAGAAAGATTATGTTGTGATTGAGGGTCGCGCATATCGGCCTGGTGTAGTGATTATTGAGGGTTTGGAGACCCGAGTGGATCTTGTTGCTTGGTATGTTAGATTTTAGATATGTTATTGGGTATAGACTGGTTGTCTCAGTATTGTGTTATTCTGGGTTGTTGCGCTAAGATGGCGATGTTGGCCATGCCGAGAATGCAATGGATTGAGTGGCCAGGTTCGACGGATTATGTTTTCAGTAGGGGCGTTTCATTTTTGAAGACCCAGCGGATGGCTGGGAAGGGTTGTCTTTCTTATTTGGCCTTCGTGATGGATGTCAGTATAGAGACTCCTACCATTGATTTAGTTCCGGTGATGAGGGGTTTCCGGATGTGTTTCCTGCTACCTCACATGTTGCCGGATGGGGTTGTTGATTTTGGTACTGATTTGGTGATAGCAACCGTAGCATATGGCACCGGCGGAGGTTAAAGGAGTTGAAGGGATAGCTTCAGGAACTCTTTGATAAGGGGTTCATTAGTAGACTTATATGGATGTGTGTTCTGCATCGAGACGGCTTTGTTGATTTCGAGTTGCTATTGGTGAGGGATGTGTGGGTTCAGTTGTTATTGAGCCATTAGTATTCTGAGGTGATCTATGAGTTACTTTCTATGATGCGAGGCATTATGATTTGTCGAGGCACATATGGCGCGGTTCCATTGGGGTTTCATAGTGGAAGTCTAGCAGGAAGAGTACTGGGTATTATCGGTTACGTCCTTTCGGGTTTGTGTGGTGTCACGTATTTGCTTCACCGTGGTTATGAAGATTTACCTTGGTTCTAGATATCAAATTGTGCATGATTTTTGATTTTGAGCAGAGTGACTTCAGGTGTTTCATGTGGACCAATGTTCGGATAGGGTCGCGCATTGCAGTGAAGTTATGTGGAGGCATGATCCTTCGGGTTAGATTCGTATGTTCTGTTTCTACGATGTGTGACGGGTTCTCAGCATTGTGTTTTGGTGGCACTGGTGAGCTTGCAGTATATCTCTTTCATTTGAGTCATTTTTCATGATTTGAGTACGTTTAGATTGTTGCTTATTGGTATGCGAATTGCAAAAGTTGTGGCTGTAGATTGTATTGATGTGTTATGTCGCCAGAATATTTGTGCTCGAATTAGATAAGATTGTTGGGATCTAGAATGAATACAAATGGATTTGGTTTCAGCGTGTTGGAAGGATAATATCGATGTTCGACTCAGGAATTTGCTATGGTCCTTGCCAAGGAGGAGTGGCTTCACGAGTGGTTGATCTGAGAAATGGTTATGACTTTCTACGTGTTTCATTTATCATTGGCAGTATACGGAAGGGTTGGAGTGAGGTTGTATTGGATAAGAGGCTTATTATCGATATTCGATTGTTTTGAGCAACTACTGTAATTAGAAGTTATCACTACGAGTGTTTGAGTTATGTGGTATATCATGTAATTGCATCTGAGGTTGCAGGTATGATTTGTTACAGCTTGTTCGGGCTTATTCAGGGTATAGATGTGAGATTCTAGTCTTATGGGTGATTTCAGAAGTGGATATGTGGTTCTAAGGTTTATGTGCTAGGTTGGATTGTGAAATTTCAGTTACATTGGGTTATCGGACCTATATGAGATAGGGTGATGTGGGATCACCCCCGGGTATGTGCATAGTAAGGTTATTCAGCGATTGGTTGGCTTTTGAAACAACTCTGGGCACGTTCGAGAATGAACGTATGTTTAAGTGGGGGAGGATGTAATGACCCGACCGGTCGTTTTTTGCTTTTGCACTTCGCTCGCCAGTTCTCGGGCATGACTAGCCCCGCGTGATGTATTATGACTTATGTAAATCTTCAATTTTGGTTTCGGGGTAACCGAAATGAATTTTGAAGAAACAGTTCTCAGTTTGAAGCTTAAAATTTGAAAGGTTTGACCAAGATTTGAATTGTTGGTATATGATCTCGGATCGGAATTTTTATGCTTTGGTTAGCTCCGTTAGGTGATTTGGGACTTAGGAGCATGATCAGAATGTGTTTTGGAGGTCCGTGAAAGGTTTAGGCTTGAATTGGCGAAATTGGAATTTTGACATTTTCCGATTGATAGGTGAGATTTTGATATAGTGGTCGGAATGGAATTCCGGGAGTTTAAGTAGGTCTGTTGTGTCATTTGGGATGTGTGTGCAAAATTTCAGGTCATTCAGACGTGGTTTGATAGATTTTTAGATCAAAAGAGGAATTTCGGAAGATTTTGGAACTTTAGACTTGAATTCAATGTGGTTTGATGGATTTGATGTTTTTTTGAGGTGTTTTGAAGATTGGTATAAGTTTGGATAGTGGTATATGACTGGTTTGTGCTTTTGGTTGAGGTCCCGGGGGCCTCGGGGTGATTTCGGATGGTTGGTGGAAGGTTTGAAGTTGAGTTGGGACAGCTGAAGCATATTGTTGCTGTCATAACCGCACCTGCGGTTGGGAGGCCGCAGGTGCGATGCTCGCAGAATTGGAAGGCAGCCGCAGATGCGTCCAAGAGGAAGTTATTCAGGAATCGTAGAAGCGGTAAAGTGGGCGCACCTGCGGTAGCACAGGTGCGAGTTTTTAACCGCGGATGCGGAAATGGCCATTTAAGTGAAAACCGCAGATGCGGTGGATTAGGCCGCTGAAGCGGGAAAAGGACAGCAGGTGCGAAAAGCCTGGGTCAGAAAGTATAAACGGTTTACTTCGCGATTTTGAGCTATTCCTTCACCATTTTTATTCGGGTTTGAGCTTGGGGAAGCCATTTTAAAGAGGAATTCAAGGGATAACGTCTGGAGGTAAGATTGTTGAACTTAAAACTTGTTTCTATGGTATTATTTCACGGATTAGAGCTGTAATTATGGAAAGTTAGGGTTAAAATTTGGAAAACTAGGGCTTGAGATTAGAGACCTTTACTTGAGGATTTGAGGGGCCATTTGTGGTCGGATTTTGGTAATTTTGATATGTATGAACTCGGGGGGGGGAGATAAGGAATCTATTGATGTAAACTTTATCGAATTCTTAGACATGGGCCCAGGAGTCGGGTTTTGATTAATTTCGGGATTGATGTTGTAAATTAATTATTTTCGCACGGGCTTCGTTCTCTTAGCATATTTTGACGTCATGATTCTGATTTTGGATAGATTCGACGCGAGTTGAGGCCGATTCGAGGGTCAAAGGCATCGCGAGCTAGAGTTTGGACCGGATCGAGGTGAATAATAATTTTAAATGTTGTCCTGAGGGTATAAAATCCCGAATTTCACATTGTTGTGCTATATCGAGGTGACGCACACGCTAGATGACGAGCGTGAGGTCGTTCACCGTTGGGAATTGTGACTTAGTCCGTCCCGAATGACTGTTTAACCGCATATTTGATTGAAAACTATTTTCTATCACCATGCTTCGGGTTGAATGCTATATTTGGGCCTTGTGCCAACTATTTGAACCCTTAGGGGATTTTTACTGATATTTCCTCATTGTTTTGACTTTATACTTGTACTCAATCATGCTGTATTCTACTATTTTCATAACTCAGCCATGTTTACTTTGCGTCATGTTTTACTATTGCCCGAGTGGCTTAGGAGATTCTGACTGAGTAAGGCCGAGGGCCTGTGTTGTGAGGATACACTGATTTATGATTATGAGGCCGAGGGCCTGAGATTGTACGCCACGCGGTGGCTTGTTGATATGAGTCCGAGAGCATGCTGATTATGCCATGAGATGGCTTGATATTGCGCTTGGGCCATAAGGGGCCCCTCGAGAAATCTGCACACCCCCAGTGAGCGCGGGTACTCATTGTGATATGAGATATAGCCCGAGGGGCTGGTATTGTTCCATGTGTTGCCCGAGGGGCTGATTTTGTTGGTATTGTGCCCGAATGGCGGATTTTATGTGTTTTATCTGTTCTAGTTGTTTTTTTTAATTGTTTAATTGTTAAAAAGGTGATTTAAAGAAGCTTAAACTGAACTAAAGTGACTTGACATATTTTCATTGTTTCATTGCTTTTACTGCTTCTTTATAGCTTGTTGATGTGTCCTTACGTGATTTCTTAATGCTCAGTCTACATTTATTATTATTACTCACTGAAAGTACTCACTTTACTCTGTGGTGCAAATTCAGGCGCTTCAGTTCCTGCTTGCGAGGGTTGAGAGCTTCCAGCAGACTTCGGAGATTCACTAGGTAGCTGCTCGGCGTTCGCAGCCCAGTGCTTCTCCCTCTATCTTATTTCCTCTTGTTTTAGTTATGTAATAGTTGAGTAGACTTTTTGAGACTTGTAGTTTTTATGATAGTTGCTCATGACTGGTGACACCCCGATGTCGGGCTATGTCTATTCTGCAATTGTACTATCTCACCTTATTTTGGGATTATTATATGTTAAAGACTAAATTTGTATTATTTTAATTGTTTAAAGTGAATTTAGGAGTGTATCGGCTGGCCTTGTCTGCACAAGAGGCGCCATCACGACCGAATCTGGGTTTTGGGTCGTGATAATGACCTATAATGAAATTTGGGTCGTGACACCTACAACTACCACTGCTAGTCATCATCACCATCAACCACCATATAATGTTTCAAAAATATTTTATTAGTAAAGTATTAGATTAGTTAGTACTATTTAATTTAAATTTATACATATTAACTTTTAAATAAAGACTAGTTTTACACATACAGATATAGAGAACCTAAACAGTCTTAATTATTTAATATTCATATTTTATACAACATTTTAATATTCAGATGTGTATTTAGATTCAGACATTTTAATTTTAATACATATATTAATATGT
Source organism: Nicotiana sylvestris (assembly GCF_000393655.2). Lineage (NCBI taxonomy): Eukaryota > Viridiplantae > Streptophyta > Magnoliopsida > Solanales > Solanaceae > Nicotiana > Nicotiana sylvestris. The sequence goes on from NC_091067.1 coordinate 89,973,307, forward strand.
TGATATGTATTCATATTCATACATCTTAATCTTAACAAAAACAAATAAGGCGTTAATGTTCTTCAATAAATTGGAAGATAAACTTTAATTAGGTTGGCAAAAAGAAAAACTTGAATTAACCTTATCATTCATAGTTTTTATTTTTATTTTTATAGACTGTGTATAATTTCTGAATAATTAGTATCGAAAGATTTCAAAATCTGTATACGGCTAAATCGGAGAGTCCGATTTTAGGGTCATCATGGCATTCCATAGCTCGTTGCCAGAAGGCTCGAGGCACAGCTCAACCTCGTGGCAGTACAAATCGGTGGCTATGATGAACGAGTGGGAGATTCCCGAGGCAAGTGGTTAGAGCACACCAAGTTCATAAGAATAGTACAAGTCTGTACCGTGGCATTAAATAGTTGTACCGGCCATATATCTTTGTAATAAATGCATATGTAATATGTTGGGATTCCCCTCCTATATAAAGGGGAACCTTGTTATTTTTTGCACACATGATATTCAATACAAGAACAAGAACATTCTCTGCTCTCTAACTTAAACACTCTCTATTGTCTTTCCTTTGATTTATTACTTACATTTATTGCGTTTCATTGATTGTTCTTCATTTATTACTCATCACTGATCATAAAAAGCCTTCATCAAGGCCCTTAGGATTGTTGTTTCCCCATCGATCGGCCACAGTCAAGCATTTAGCTCGACCTCGAGGCCCAGTATAGGCTAGCTCGAGACCCCGACTCTCGGCCACTCGGTTTGCATAAGCATACTATTTTCAAGCTCTTATCTTATTTTCTTGTCTCACACCTAACATCTACTGTCTAACAACTAGCATAAAAATAAATCACATATTTTTAGAACCACATAATCAAATTTAATTGTTATTACCATTTTCGGGGTAAATAAAATCTGTGAATTTAAATCTTTTCATCTTTTATATTACTCTTTTTTCATTCTTTTGTTGGTAATCGCTTGTCCCTCTTTTTATATTTGGGAGATTTTTACTAATTTACTAGGTGGCAAGAATATATTAGAGTAGATTCAGAAATCCAATTTATGCTTTGTAACAGAAAAAAATTCACCCGGTAATCATATTATACTTAAAATCTCCCAATTCCACTAAAGTGCGAATTCTAATTAATAGATCACACTCTATCCCCAAAAAAAAAAAAAAATCTCAAATACCATAAAATTCTCAATATTTTAATACAATCAAAGTAGTAAAACTACAGTTAACAAGGAAATACATGATTATTTTTTTAATGCTCCACTCAGCTTTCCTCCTTCTGCATCTCAAAATATTTCTTTAATCCTAGTAAGATACAACTATATAAAGTATTTTCCAAAAAAATAATATAAAATATGAGATGTGTCATGGCATTATCCTAAAATATTCGACAATAAAGACAATAAAATTATGTAATATAAATATTGCTAATTAAAAAGTCATAATAAAAATAAACATAATCTAAAAGTACTAAGTCATGCTAAAATAAGTAGACTAATAAGGGAGTATTAATTGCATGACTAAACGTTAAAGAAAAAATAAAAATAGGTTATGCATTTTTATCTAAATTATTGCAAAACAAAAAATATATATTCAATGCATTCCCGTTCGTAGTATTGAATTAAATGTCTTTTGTTAGCATTAGTATTGATTTGATTTTGGTTTGGGCTTTTGTTAGCATTATTTAATTTACTAGTGTTAATAGCGATAAAACTTATTGGAACATTAAAAAATTCTAAGTCCAACCTTGAAATAATATCTTAAAAGATAAAATTATGAAAATTTTTAAAAAATATTTATAAATTACATCACAATAAGTATATTTATATATTAAATATATCTAAAATTTCTATATATGTAATGTCGGGTTGGTTTGATTTCGGTTTGACTTTCTTTAGTTAAAACCAAACCAAACCAATTATGGTCGGATTTTTTTATCCAACACCAAACCAAATCAAACCAAACTATAGTCTGGTTTTTCTTCTTGAATTATCAGGTTGGTGCAATTTGTCGATTTCCTTTGTACACCCCTATTCAAACCCTTGAGAGAGAAAAGAACATTTTGAAAACCATTAAAAAAATATTCCTTCAACATTCAAATTATCGGAATTTGATTTTGAAGCTGAATATGAGAAGTGATTTCCAAAAAAGTTCAAGATTTAAAAAAAAAAAAAGGAACTTGAAAGCTCACAAACTCTACCACTTAAAAAAATTGAATAAGCTCAAAGAAATCCCAAGTCTACATACCATAACAAAGTTTGTAAAAAATAGTATCCTTAATGAACAATTAAAATTTCATCACAATATATTACATGTATAATTAATTGTGTGTATTGTGTGATGTACGTATAAACCTCATATACTTGTATATTACACACACAAATATGTGTACAAATTATATATATATACCATATATACAGTATATGTTCCATTACCATCTTATATACATGCATATTTATACAAACCATATATATATATTCGGACAATTGACATTTACGCCTCACTCCTAATAGTTATTGGCAAGAGTTTAATCAAATATTAGGTTAGAAACTAAAGCTTAAAAAGATTGGCACCGGATATCCAAATCCAACCAAATAAAATAAAAAACAAATAGCAGAATCTGAATAACCAACTACTAATTTCATGTTTTTCCCTTTAAAATTGAGATTCATTAAAAAAAAAGTACAATCAACCACCAAATATCAAATACAAGTTTTTGATGATGTATCTCAGCGTGTATATCACGTTATATATTAGTGTATATCATATAAGATTTTCATTGATATACATGAACTTGTATATCCTGGATATAAAGAGCAGGATACACAAATAGGGTATTTTTCAACCTTGAGTGTTCAATATGAAAATCATCTTAAATTTGTCTCTAATCATCTCAAAATACCTCCAAAATTAATATTCAAACTCTTTAAAACTTTTCCAAGGAAATTCAATATTACCAAATCAAAAGTTATAAGATTTCAGCACCAAAACTCTAGAAAAAACCTTTAAAAAGATAAAAATTACAACCTTAAAGAGTGTATTGGACGAATATAATGAGAAAGATTGAAGGAATTGGGAGAAATATTTGAGGAGAATGAAAAATTATTTGCAACTATATATATATATATATACAACAACAACAACAACAACATCCCAGTGTAATCTCACAAGTGGGGTCTGGGGAGGGTAATATGTACGCAGACTTTACCTCTACCCGAGGGGCAGAGAGGCTGTTTCCAGGAGACCCTTGACTATATATATATATATATATATATATATATATATAGGGAGAGAGAGATTTACTTTCTTTTTACTGTGAAATAACCTAGTTTGGCTATAAAATACTAATTTATGAAATTAAATTATGAATACGGGCTACAATGTATCAATAACATAAGTTGGGCTTTTTTATTCCATTTATTAAGCACATTGCATGTACTGCCAATTTCACTGTATTCTCTTCAAATCCAAATACATGAATGTAGAGACATCCCTAATACAACTCATAGCTTCGTAACTATTTTAGATAGATAAATCAGAGGAATGATATATACCTCTTTTTCATTGTTTCAAAAATCTTAGACCCAACAATATACATTGAATACATTGTATATAAGCCTTCTACGCACCACTCTGAAATAAATTAGGGAAAAAAAAATAAAGAAAAAACAAAGAAAGAGAAAAAAGCGAAGGACTTAAGAAAGAAACCGATCAAATACCAGATACTGGTTAATGTCACTTTAGACTAGTGGCTTATGGTGGATCTACGATGGAAGGCAACGATGACAGCAGGGAGATACTAAATATGACACTGATGGGAGGTATTACTGTTGGAATATATATCACAGCGGAATCAATCACAGAATCTTATTCACGTGTGAACTAAACAATTAGCACATACGGAGATTATACGAGTTACCTCTTGAAGCGTGAACAAAGCAAATCGATACCCTTCTCCAGTTCCAAAATTGCAAGATCTCAGCGACCTTCCACAGTCTTCTACTGTGTTACCCAAATAAAAACCGGAAAATAGAGAACTTCGGGTGGGCGAAATTCAAGGAAGAAAAACGTGTGTTTTTTTCTGTGTCAAAAAAATGACCAGCTATATACCATGTATATATAGCTACGTTTTTTAGGTCAAAACACTTTTCCAAAACCTGTTAGGTTTTCTTCTTCCACTAAGGAAAGGTTTTCTTTATTTCCTATTATTCAAGCACAGTAGGGACTATAGAATTTAATTAATAAGGCTTCCTATTATGGAATTAATTTCGAAATTAGAAATTAATTTCTACCATAATAAATTTCAAATTATTCCACTAAAAATTCGTAATTGCACTCCTTAGTTCAATTTCGAAATTCTTCCATAAAACCTTATTTAACTCCTCATGCTAAGATTCAGATACTAACCAATCAAATTAAATTACTGACAATTTAATTTATTGATTACTTCCTTTAGACTTTCACTTAACTTATTTCATGTGTCGGATACAAAATCCACCGGCGGGGTTTACACATGAAAACTTATAAGTTTTCATAAAGGAGTATCATCAATCTCAAAAAAAATCGAGACATGGATTCTACCAACGAATTATTACTTCGCAAATGTATATCATTATTGTCCAACTCACCAGGCTTATTGACCCACGAAAGAATCTTGCCTTTTAATAAATCAAAACAATAAATGATATACACAACTAATAATAATTATATCAAGATTAAGAGTATAAGTACATTGAATGAACTAGAGAAATTATTTTATCAAGTTAGTATAAAATACCTATCTCTACTTGATCAGTTCAATACATACAAATTGTACTAGCACAAGAAGTTGGAATTAGACCATTCCCATAATCAAGATAAATTATATTGAATCTTGTGCTACAACCGTTCCGATGGCTTGTCCAATTCCATCATTAGATTGTGAACATAAACTTTATGACTTATAAGAACCGATGATTTAATCTTCTGTGTATAACCTAAACTCTATACACTAAATCATCTACTATATAAGCAATGGACACACAAACAAATACATGATCTATTTAAAATAAAACTTTATTGAATTGAATAAATAAATAAATAATTGTTCCATAAAATATACTATAACAACACGCATGGTTTATAGTATATCCTAACAATCTCCCACTTAGACTCATAACCATGCGTCTACAATTCTGACACCCATTCCATCTACATGACTATCAAAAGTCTTCTGTGGTAAGCTCTTAGTAAACGGGTCCGCCAAGTTGTTCTCCGACGCAATCTTGGTGACTACTACATCCCCTCTTTGCACTATCTCACGAATTAAATGATATTTACGCTCAATGTGCTTTGCTCTTTTATGGCTTCGCGGCTCCTTTGAATTTTCAACCGCACCACTATTATCACAATAAAGTGTTATTGGTGCTTGAATCGAGGGAACCACATTCAACTCTCTTAGGAAGTTCCCAAGTCAAACCGCCTCTTTGGCTGCCTCAGAGGTAGCTACATATTCGGCTTCCATGGTTGAATCAGCAACACAAGTTTGCTTGATGCTCCTCCAACTTATGGCTCCACCTCCCAGAGTAAACATATTTCCTTAAGTAGACTTTCTAGAATCTTTATTTGATTGGAAATCCGAATTAGTGTACCCAATAGGCACAAGTTCACCCGAATGGTAGACTAGCATGTAATCCCTAGTCCTTTTCAAGTACTTGATTATATGCTTAACTGCTGTCCAATGCTCTCTTCCAGGATTAGACTGAAATCTGCTAACAATGCCAACGGCAAAGCAGATATCAGGTCTAGTACATAACATAGCATACATCAGACTCCCCACAGCAGATGCATAGGGGACCGCCTTCATCTTTTCTATCTCTTCATCAGTTTTAGGAGACTGATCTTTAGATAGAGAAACTCCATGCCTGAAAAGGAAGAAATCCTTTCTTGGAATCATGCATGCTAAACCTGGAGAGTATTGTATCAATATAAAGAGCCTAAGATAAGCCTAATATCCTTTTCTTGCGATCTCGTAAGAGCTTGATCCCAAGGATATGAGCCGCTTCTCCCAAATCTTTCATATCGAAGTGCATGAACAACCATTGTTTAACCGAATACAACATGCCCACATTATTTGCTATGAGCAATATGTCATCTACATACAAGATTAAAAACGACACCTTGTCCCCATCCCATTTTTTGTATACACAAGATTCGTTAAGACACTGATCAAAACCAAAAGTTTTAATCGCCTTATCAAAACAAGTGTTTCATGCCCTAGATGTCTGTTTTAGTCCATAAATGGACCGTTTAAGCTTACACAACATGTGCTCTTTGCCACTTTATATGAAACCGTCTGGTTGCATCATATAGATGCACTCATCAAGACTTCCATTAAGGAAAGCTTTCTTGACATCCATTTGCCAAATCTCATAATCATAATGAGCAGCAATGGATAAGAGAATCCTTATAGACTTAAGCATGGCTACCGGCGAGAAGGTTTCCTCATAATCGATCCCTTCTTTCTGAGAAAACCCTTTCGCTACAAGCCTTGCTTTAAAAGTTTGTACTTTTCTGTCTACACCTCTCTTTTTCTTATAGATCCACTTGCACCCAATGAGTTTAACACCATCAGCTGGTTCTATAAGATCCCAAACTTGATTAGAGTACATAGACTCCATCTCTGATTTCATAGCAGCAACCCACTTATCGGCATTCTTATCATGTAGTGCTTGGTTGTAATTGACAGGTTCGAAGGTAGGCTCCTTAGGGATCCTATCATATGATTCTCACAAGAGCGTATAACGAATTGGCTGTCTTATTTCCCTCCCACTACGACTACGCACTACATCAGTTTCAACTACATCATTTTGATTTTGTGGTTGAACTACATCATCATCAGGAACCTGAGTCTCCATGCTATCCACGGGGATATCAACGACTTCTTCCTGTTGTGCAGTGTGCTCAACATGACTCCCACTACTTTGTGGTAGTATGACTTCAGGCATTGTTCTTGTGGGACATTAAGTCTATTGACATTTCTCCCACTACTAAAGTGCAATGGTATGTCAAAATCGACTTTCGGGGTTTGGATATGGTCGTTTTGTTTTTCAGATGACTGAGTTTCCATTCCTTTGCTAAGTTCTCGTAAAATGAGTTTACTTCTAGGAACATGGTTCACCAAATAGTCCCCTTCCAGAAACTTGGAATTTGTGCTAACAATTACCTTTTTCTCTTTAGGACAATAGAATAAACCATTTTTCGTCCCTTTTGGATAACCTACAAACATGCATACATCCGTTCTTGCCTCCAATTTATCCGTTTTCCCTTTCTGCACATATGCCGGACAACCCCAAACTCGAATATGCCGCAGACTAGGCTTGCCCCCAGTCCACAATTCTGTAGGGGTCAAAGGTACTAACTTTGAAGGAACTAAGTTCAGAACGTAATTCGTCGTTTCTAAGGAATGTCCCCAAAAGGACGAAGGCAAATCGGAATAACTCATCATTGATCTAACCATTTCCATAAGAGTCCTATTTCTTCTTTTAGCTGCACCATTTTGTTGTGGAGTTCCAGGTGCAGATAATTGAGATGTAATTCCACATTCTGATAAATAACCAATGAAATCCGTAGAGAGATACTCACCACCACGATCAGATCGTAGTGTCTTGATATGTTTATTATGTCGCTTTTCAGTCTCAGTCTTGAATTCTTTGAACTTTTCAAAACATTCAGACTTTCGACGCAACAAATAAATATATCCATATTTTGAGTAATCATCTGTGAAAGTCACAAAATACTCAAAAATCACCTCTTGCTTGGACATTCATTGGACCACACAAATCAAAATGAATTAACTCTAATTTATCGCTTGCTCGATTTCCTTTTAAGGGGAAATTTCGTTTTGTCATTTTTCCTTCTAAACAAGATTCACAAGTTGGTAGTGCCTCCACTTTCAATGAACTTAAATGTCCATCCTTGACCAACCTTGAAATTCTGTTTAGATTTATATGACCCAAATGCAAGTGCCGTAAATAGGTTTCACTCAATTCAGAAGAACGTTTTCTCTTACTTGGTAAATCAACATAATTCAGTTCTTTAGGTTGTAACGGTTTAGGAATAGAGTCAACAACAAAAAGACCATTAATCAATGTAGCGGAAGAGAGATAACGTTTATTATGAGTTATACCACATTTATCAATATCATGAAAATTAATGTCATAACCATCTCTCATAGCGCTAGAGACCGAAATTAAATTCCTTCTAACGGAAGGTACATATAATGTGTCTTTTAAAGCTAAAATTCTTCCACTACCAAACGAAATACTAATATTTTCTATTGCTAAAGTTGGGGCTGATGAACCATTTGCTTGATAAACATTGATTTCTCCTCTACTTAGCCGCCGTTTACCTGAAACACCTGCAAATAAGTGCAGACATGATTAGTGGCTCCCGAATCTACACACCATGACATGGTAGAAACAGCCGCTAAAAGAGTTTCAACGACAAGTAGATGTAAATCACCTGGTTTATTTTTCAGCTTGGCCAGATAAGTCGGACACTGCTTCTTATGATGCCCAGGCTGCTTGCAGTGATAACACTTGCCCTTAGTCTTCTTCACACCAGCAGTTGCACCACCAACAGAGGGTTTTTGAGTCTTTTTCTTCTTCTGACCGCCTCTCGGCTTAGAAGCAGAACCTGTCTCAAAATTCAATGCCACAGAAGGAGCTTGTTGCTTGATAATAGTCTTCGCCGACTGCAGCTCATTCAGCAATTTCGCAAGCGACAAATCCATTTTGTTCATGTTATAATTCAGGTGAAACTGCTGAAAACTGTCAGGCAGAGTTTGCAAGATCATTTCAACCTGCGTATCCTTATCAATGTTAGCTCTAAGGACCTCCAGTTCATTCAGAAGACTCATCATCTTCAGAACATGGTCCCTAATCGATGAACAACCACTTTGGTATTCAAAAGAGCTTTCCTGGCAGTCTGCTTAGCCGCACGATTCTGATCTCCAAACATTTCTTTGAGATTTTCCAAAATGTCATAAGCAGACTCCATTGACTGATGCTGATGTTGTAGAACATTTGACATAGATGCCAGAATGTAACATCGCGTCATCTCATCAGCCTTGACCCATTTTTGGTAAGCCTTTTGTTCATCATCTGTAGCATCATCTCCAGATTTTTCTGGACACACATCATCGAGTACAAATTTGTACTCTTCAGCGATTAGGACAATGTCCAAGTTTCGTTTCCAATCAACATAATTCGGACCCTCAATTTTGTTTTGAGTAAGAATAGCAGTAAAGGGATTGAAAGCAGTCATTGTTAATCTAGGAGACAATTTCATTAAATAGATCAAAATCAGTCATGTTTATTTGAATATTAAAACTCAAAACAAACTACATATATATAATCTATGCACCTTGAACAATAAATTTCGATGGGAAAAAAGCTATTCTTGCAATATACACATATAATGACAGATTATTCACTCCATGAATTTAGACAGGTCATACTCAGATGGAGAGTAAACTGTTAATTTAAGTCAAGTGAATATCAACATTCAATATATATATACTAGCTCCATTGAACCAACATGCATACTCAGATGGAGAGTGAATACAAGTAATCAACAACTAGTATACCCTAGTGTTTATCCATAATGAGTTTATCCGATATGGAAGAAGACATACGTCAACATGTAAAACATTATATCACTAGTATTTTAACCCTGTAGTACATAGGAAACGATCTCTACCACCACTGGATTAAAAACAACTCAAAAGAGTTTTGAATTTTTTTTAGAAAACCAATAAAACGTCCAAAAACCCATCTAAATGACCCCGAATGCCCAAAAATCAACATAGCACATGGGCTTTAGCCCATGATTATTGCTCACTGGTCCGTTTCTCATGAACCTGACAAGTTTCAGGTCAATCGGAGTCCGTCAATATTTGGCCTCTGATTTTCTAGCCTAATTTCGGCCAAATAGTGATTTTTGCGTTTTTCATGGAACAATGTAATTTTCAGATTATTCTAATCAAATATCATAGACCATAAGCAAATATGACATGATTTTCAGAACAATCATAATACTCAGAACAAATATTCATGTTAAGAACAATGCAGTTTTACAGAATTCAAGACCAATCTTTGCAGGTAATTCAAAATTTGCATATTAACATGATGCTTATTTTATTGTTCATCCTAATCATTTAATTAGACGTGAGTAGGCTCTGATACCAATTCTTGGAATATATATCCCAGCGGAAGCAATCACAGAATCTTATTCACGTGTGAATTAAACAATTAGCACATACGGAGATTATACGAGTTACCTCTTGAAGCGTGAACAAAGCAAATTGATACCCTTCTCCAGTTCCAGAATTGTAAGACCTTAGCGACCTTCCACAGTTTTCTACTGTGTTACCCAAATAAAACCGGAAAATAGAGAACTTCGGGTGGGCGAAATTCAAGGAAGAAAAACGTGTGTTTTTTTCTGTGTCAAAAAAACAACCAGCTATATACCATGTATATATAGTTGCGTTTTTTAGATCAGAATACTTTTCCAAAACCTGTTAGGTTTTCTTCTTCCACTAAGAAAAGGTTTCCTTTATTTTCGATTATTCAGGCACAATAGGGACCACAGAATTTAATTAGCAAGACTTCCTATTATGGAATTAATTTCGAAATTTGAAATTAATTTCTACCATAATAAATTTCAAATTATTCCACTAAAAATTCGTAATTGCACTCCTTAGTTCAATTTCAAAATTCTTCCATAAAACCTATTTAACTCCCCATGCTAAGATCCAGATACTAACCAATCAAATTAAATTACTGACAATTTAATTTATTGATTACTTCCTTTAGACTTTCACTTAACTTATTTTATGTGTTGGATACAAAATCCACCGGCCGGGTTTACACATGGAAACTTATAAGTTTTCATAAAGGAGTATCATCAATCTCAAAAAAAAAAAACCGAGACATGAATTCTATCAACTAATTATTACTTCGCCAATGTATATCATTATTGTCCAACTCACCAGGCTTATTGACCCACGAAAGAATCTCGCCTTTTAATAAATCAAAACAATAAATGATATACACAACTAATAATAATTATATCAAGATTAAGAGTATACGTACATTGAATAGACTAGAGAAATTATTTTATCAAGTCAGTATAAAATACCTATCTCTACTTGATCCGTTCAATACATACAAAATATACTAGCACAAGAAGTTGGAATTAGACCATTCCCATAATTAAGATAAATTATATTGAATCTTGTGCTACAACTGTTCCGATGGCTTGTCCAATTCCATCATTAGATTGTGAACATAAACTTTATGACTTATAAGAACCGATGATTTAATCTTCTGTGTATAACCTAAACTCTATACACTAAATCATCTACTATATAAGCAATGAACACACAAACAAATACATGATCTATTTAAAATAAACTTTATTGAATTGAATAAATAAATAAATAATTGTTCCATAAAGTATACTATAACAATACGCATGGTTTATAGTATATCCTAACAATTACTAATGGAGGAGATTCGATGACGTGATGTCTACTGGCGATCATACGAAGAAGATTAATGAAAAATAATTGGTTCGAGGAGGGTGGCACACCTCCTTTTCCCGTGGAATAGAGAGTTTTTCAATTAAAGTCACATTAATCGAAATGAGATTATTTATTTAATTTTGAGTCGCCACTTGGGATAATTGTTATGGTGTCCCGGATCACCGGTTTATTTTAAATCCCAAATCGAATAAATTTGACTCTGTTTCTACGGTCAGCGAACACAAAAGACCAAGTAAGGAATTATGTTAACCCGGGAGAAAGTGTTAGGCATTCCCGGTTTCGTAGTTTTAGCACGGTCGCTCAACTATTAATAATTGGCCTAATTATCTGATTCGTTACATGTTTTAAACTCACTGTGCATTTTTAACTTTCTAAACCGCTTTTTAATTATTTCGATCCCTTTTAGTATTTATGGGATTTATTTGAACAAGTCGCGATGTCGTGCACTCGTTTGTTTTATTGCTAATCGCGTCACGTGAAACGCACCCGTGATCTACAATATGTTGATTTATTATTATTTGAAGTTATGGTCGAGTCGCGTGAAACGCACACTCAAATTGAGGAATTTTGTATCACGACGATGCCACGGGAACCATACTCGTAATCGTGATGATTTAATTACACGCCTAAAATAAACTACGAGCGTTTATAGTTAATTATTTCCTAAAGTTTGAGATTGCATGTGGAGATGAAATTATTTGTGGACAGAGTGAATTTAAGACGGCCAATTTAAATAAGTGGGGGGGGGGGGTGATCAGGAAATTCGTAATCTGCTTAAAGATTTGAGATGCTTGAGCACGGTATGACATGTAGTGATTAAAATCCTTTCCTTTATTAGAGGTGTCATATTGACATGCCCAACTAAATCCTTCCACCGGTCCAAGAGAACAATGCATCAGCATGTCCACAAAGTAAGGCATGGGTTTCTAAATGGGCTTGAAGTGCGTGTAGTTTAGAGTCCATGTGACTCTAGAGTTGGATCTGTTGTCTTATCCCCATAGCTACTGAATTAATCAAGCTACCTAAATCGACTAGAGGCTAGGCCTAAAAGTTTTACGGATCAGGCCTAGCAAAACCCAGCAAGAACGTTTCATTCATATTTTAGCATGATTTGCATAAAAGAAACAAACTACAAAATTAGAAATTAATCATACAATATTCTGCACATTGCCTTTTGAACGTTTCAATGTCAAAGACCAACACATTACATCAATGTGCATAACAGAGATCTTATTTTAATGAACAATTGTCCCAGGACTAACTCTTCTGAAATCATTTACAGATTTTTAGCAACAAATGAATTCTAAGCAGTGAATTCTACTCATACACCCAATGCTCAACAGTTTACTCTTTCATTTCAATCTCTGAAAATTCCAAGCCCACAATGATCACGAGGTTCTTATCCTAAGAACACAAAACTGGATTTTACAGCAACAAACTCGAAAACTAACAACTCATATCAAATAAGCTACATGTGTTAGTAAAGGAATTAGCGAACCGAATTCAAGCTAAGCAAAGTCTGTTAACACACTAGTCGCAGGATTAACTCCTGATTTCCAAATTTGCAATGCTAGCTACTTTCATTTTAAAAACAGTTACACAAGTTAAACTAGAGTAACCATGGTATTAACTGGTTGAAGACTTTTCAACTTCGAACCTGTACATAATTGCCAAGCAATGACTAAAACCTCTTCGACCATTAGACAAAGCAGGCATGATTCACAAATAGAACATAATATTTTTATCAAATTAAATTTTGTTCGAACCAACAGATTATAACAAGGTCAAGCATATCAGCTCATTGAACTTCAGCAGAGAGGCATAAATAACCTTAGATCAACAACAATCTTTATATAATAGACATGATTTTATCATTCCACAAAGCTACAAATCAAAGGTTAAGAAATACCTTGGAATGAATCAATCAAGGAAGAAAAGATGATATTTAATTCAGCAAAGCAGAGACAACAGATTCAACCAATAAAATAACAGTTCTGGTAACTTGAGACCCCTTTGAAATCCCAGAAAATACCAACCAAATGTATTGATATTTGAAAACAATTTCAGTTTTTCCTCGAGAGCTTTTTTGTAGAATGAAAAGTGTTCTTTTTCTGAAGAAATGCAGAGATTCAAGAATGCCTCATTATGAGTTTGTGTGCGCTTTTATGCAAGAAAAATCAGGAGATGTGTGAGAGAATATGTCAGCTTGAAATCAAGAGAATATCAAAAGGGAGGGGAATATTTTTTAACTGAAAAAATCGTCAGTTGTTACTTTCTAGAAGTAGAATATCTACTTAGGTCTGGGCCAAATGACATCGCCAAATGGCCCAAGACAATACCAAAACCGGATTCACAAAAAAGGCCCAAAACGAAAATCAAAATAACAATGCCATATTTTGAATTCTAAATATAATCAAATATTTCACTAAATGCTAACTTTAATTAAACTAAATCAATTTATTAACTATTCTAATTGATAATGCAATTAAGATTAGACTTAATTATCAATCCAAAAGAAAAGAAAAATAACAATAAAATTGGAAAAATGAGAAGAAAGATACACTGATTTAAAGCTTAAAGGAGATAGTGATTGACACTAAACCAAGAGTGATGAACTATGGCTATAACAAGCGAGTTGACCGGACTCCAGTATATTTCGAAATGGGTCGAAACTCATCCAAAACGATTGCTTTTGTAAAGAGCATTCGATTCATGTGAGTCTCGAACCAAAACGTACAAAAATATCAAAGCAATTCGAAGCAGATCGGATTAGGGTTTTTCTGAAATTTTGGATCTAAAAATCAATAATTTTGGTAGGGTTTTTGGTAAAATTGAACGGAGATGTAAGATGAGGGAAAGGTGGGGACTATAGGATGAGAATTTGGGGTTGTTTGGTGGTGAGCCACTGGTTAGTGGGGTTTGGGATCCTAGGGCGGCTAGGGTTTGAGAGAGGGTGAGGGAGATGAGTTTGTGAGGGGTTCTTAAGGGTTTGGGGGTCTGTCCAACACTTATAAGGGATGGGGTAAGGGAGTTCAGGACAGTTGGATGAATCTTGATGGATGGTGGGGATTAAAAGGTAATAAAACGGGGTCGTTTTAGGTGCTTGGAGGCTGGACCATATTGGGGATGTGAGCTGGGGCGAGATTGTGAGCAAATTGGGCCAACTGAAGTTGTTTTTCCCCAAATTCGGAATAGGACTAAACAAAACCCCTTTCTTTCTTTCCTTTTTTTTTATTTTTAAATTATAAACAAAATAATTACCATAATAAATTAAATCTTAACTCAAATCTAATTTTGTAAAAGCAATCTATTTACCTATTTTATAATACTTAACTAATCAATTAATTTAAAATGTGAACTAATAAAAGAAAATTCATCATTCAAGACTAAAATCTAAAAAAACGTTAAAAAAATGGCTATTGTATTTTTTTGATAATGCACTTAATTAATGTAGTTAAATCCTAAATGCAATAAAGATCTAAAATGCTATGCCATGAAGAATTAAATATTTTTATGGTATTTTTTATAATTTCTAAAATATTAAACATGCACAAAATGCAACTAAATGCAAACAATAATTAATAAGAAATTACTAGAAATTCTATGAAAATCAAAAACAATTAGAAAAAATCTATTTTTTGTGAATTTTGTGGGGCAAAAATTACGTGGTCACAGCTGCCCCTCTTTGCTCAGAAACATGAAGAGTTTTCGGGCAAAGATAAAGTGAGCATTTACGAGCAATTTTTGCTCGTTTGACACTCTATTTGAAAGCATTTTGAAAGAGTTTGACCGAACCTTGCTTCGGAGGTTGCCTACATATCCTTGGCTATAAATAAATCAGGTCAGTGTAGTTCTAAAAATTTTGGTAGCTGGGGCCACCGAGAAGCTGTGATTTCACTGATGTTGTTGCTGTTGCTGTTTGCTGAACTCCTTGTTACACCAAAATCAAAAATAAAAAAGAAACTAAACAAACCTATCAGATATGAGCTACAAAATTCCTATCTATGAGTCTTCTAAAACTTGAACCAGAGTCTTGATTGGTTCTTCATGCAAACTTTGATCCGAATCTTGACACTTGCTAGCTGCCGGTGCTAGTTCATTCTTTTTCCGCTTTTTGTGACCGAAATGGGACATGCAATGCTCGTAGCTTCAGTTATGTCTTGAGCAGTCCATATCCTTTCATCTATTTCTGCATTTTGGATTCATTCTTTTTCTTTTCATTTCATTATATTGGATTGAGACTTCTTCTTTTGGTCATCTCAAACCCTGTGCCTCGAGGTAAAACCTGCTAAGACACCTAAAACAAAACAAACAAATGAAATTTTTCTGCCCCAATTTTCACTAGAAAATTTTCGTGATTTATTTGTAACAAAACTCTACACTATTCTATTATTGAAAGCAATAAAAGGTCGGGGTTGGTGTACCCTGAGAAAACAGAGACTAGGGAGTGGAGACCCTATGTCTAAAATGAAAGCAACTAAGGAGTAGAGACCCTATGTTGGAAAACAGAATAGGGAGTGGAGACGCTATGTCTAAAATAAATAACAACTAGGGAGTGGAGACCTTATGTTGGAAAAGAGACTAGGAAGTGGAGACCATATGTCTAAAATAGAATCAACTAGGTAGTGGAGACCCTATGTCTACAATAAAATCAACTACGGAATAAAGACCCTATGTTGGAAAAGAAACTAGGGAGTGGAGACCCTATGTCTAAAATAAAATCAACTAGGGAGTGGAGACCCTATGTTAGAAAAGAGACTAGGAAATGGGGATCCTATGTTTAAAATAAATTCAAATAGGGAGTGAAGACCCTATATTGGAAAAGAGACTAGGGAATGGAAACCTTATGGCTAAAATAAAATCAACTAGGGAATGGAGACCCTATGTTGAAAAAGAAACTAGGGAGTGGAGACCCTATGTCTAAAATAAAATCAATTAGGGAATGGAGACCCTATGTTGGAAAAGAGACTAGGGCATAGAGACCCTAATGTCTAAAATAAAATCAACTAGGGAGTGGAGACCCTATGTCTAAAATAAAATCAACTAGGGAGTGGAGATCCTATGTTGGAAAAGAGAATAGGGAGTAGAGACCTTATGTCTAAAATAAAATCAACTAGGGAGTAGAGACCCTATGTTGAAAAATGCAGCTAGGGATTGGAGACCCTATGCTACAATAATTTGGAACTTTCTTTAGTTTCTTTTTCTTTTTATTAAGAAAATGAGTAAAATGCATGAAAGAATTTGGAGAAAACTTTCGTTTTTTTGGGGTTGCTGTTGTTGCAGAGCTATTTCAGTCTCCGCGGTTTCTTTTGGCCGCACCTGCTTCGTTCAAGGTTGCTTTTGGATTGCACCTGTTTCCTGTTTTTCAAACAAAAAATAATTTGTCAGTAGCCTTGATTGTTTCGGTCACTTGATCTCGGTCCGGCTTCTTTGATGATACCTTTTAACTGTACTGGTTGTTTCCTGAAGACCAATTTTATTTCTGGTACCGGAGAACCTTTGTCTTTTCCAAACCTTGCCATGATGGTTGGTCACACGGGGCTTAACCTTTCCAATTTTGTTTTGCCTTCGTGGGCTTTTCAATCTGATTTCTTTCTTTCAATTTTTAACTTCAGAGCATTGGGGAACCTTTGGCTCTTCAAACTTTTCTAAGATGGTTAGCTACTTAGCACTTAACCTTTTCAACTTTATTTTGCCTTTGTAGGCACTTCAATTTTATTTCCTTCGTTCGAGAGTTTTCGATTTTAAAACATCAACCGCTATGACCAGTCGGGGTCGACTTGATGCCCCTATCGAGGTTAGGTGCCTTTTGCATATTAGCTTATATCAAATGAGAACCCTGTAACTCAATCTTACCATCCCTTATTTGTCTTAGTTTCATAACAGAGTTAGACCAAAAGGGATTCAAAGAAAAACAAACAATGGAATGGACAATGAATTTAGACAAAAGGTATCCCTTTTTGGAAAAGGAAAGAAGGACTTATTTGGGGTACATGCGGACTTCAATGAACATGACATATCTTTGGATAGGATGTCTGATCTATGTAAACCGTTCGACTCTCAGAAATTCATCACAACTATTGCGTTGAAACTGAGAAACGTTTCCCAGTACTGTGTCGATGCCAATGGCTGTGAAGATCCTCTTTTCGATTAGTGGCACCCTTTGCAGGTTTTCACCAGCTGACCTCTCTTATTTCTCTTCTCACCATTGCCTTATAGTTCTCTTTGAAAGTTTTCACTAACAAGACTCTCTCATTTTAGTTTCTTTACTCCTCATCGCCTTACGGTGCCCGTGAGGGTTTTAGCCAATAAGACTCTCTCATTTTACTTCTCTTATTTTGGTTGTATTAGATCCAAGTGACTGTATCCTCCACTTCTTGAATATTTCCATCGATTGATCGAGAGGACCTGAAAATTATTTTAGGTAGAAAAGAATTTGGATTAAATTACAACTTTGGAACACTTCAGGCGAAACCATCGCCGAACCATTATAATTTCTTCCCTAGTTTCAACATTTGGGGTAATGTGAATTTTTGTTTAGGTGTGACTAAACCACAGAGAGAGGCTGCCTACGTATCCTTCAGAATCATTTTTTTCATGATATTTCCAGGTACCAAAGAGGGTAATCAAAGAAAGGAAACCGGCTCAACAGGTTTGCAAAGGGCCGATGGTGTTTGGATAGCAAGAAAGAAAGCCTTCATCATCCCAATCGGAGCATGTTAAAGCTGTGGAAAGGGGTCACACGTAATACCTTTTGACCGCATCTGCATTGACAACTATCTCGGGGTCATTTCTTTTGATGTCTCCCAGATACAACGCTTCCTTTGGTAACACTCTTCTTATAATGAATAGACCTTTCCAATTTGGAGCAGATTTTCCTTTGGCTTCCTCATGATGCGGGAGAATATGTCCCAGAACGAGTTGCCTACTTCAAATTTTCTGGGCCGCACTTTCTTGTTGTAGGCACGGACCATTCTTTGTTGGTACAACTGCCCGTGGCAAACTGCGGTCATCCATTTTTTATCAATCATAGTCAACTGTTCCAACTTGATTTTGACCCATTCATCATCCTCGATCTCGGCTTTATCAATGATCTGAAGAGAGGGAATCTCAACTTCCGTAGGTATTACGGCTTCGGTTCCATAAACTAATAAGTAGGGATTGGCCCCGACTGATGTGCGCATGGTCGTGCAATATCCCAATAATGCAAATGGTAACTTTTCATGCCATTGTCTGGAACCTTGAATCATTTTCCTGAGGATCTTCTTGATATTCTTGTTTGCAGCTTCAACAGCGCCATTAGCTTTGGGCCGATAAGGGGTATAATTATGATTCATAATCTTAAATTATTCGCATACCTCCCTCATCAAGTGGCTGTTCAGATTTGCAACATTATCCGTAATGATAGTTTTAGGAATACCAAAACGATAAATGATGTTGGAATGCACAAATTCCACCATTGCTTTCTTGGTGACAGCTTTGAAAGTGACTGCTTCGACCCACTTTGTGAAATAATCAATCGCAACCAAGATGAATTTGTGCCCATTTGAAGCTTTTGGCTCGATCGGCCTAATAACATCAATACCCCAGGCAACGAACAACCAAGGTGCTAACATAGGATGTAACTCTGTAGGCGGTGTATGAATCAGGTCACCGTATATCTGGCACCGATGGCACTTTCGGATAAAACTAAAAATCTCTTTCTATGGTCATCCAATAATACCATGCCTAGAGGATTTTCTTTGCAAGGATGTACCCGTTCATGTGAGGCCCACATACCCCCGAATGCATTCATTCATGATCTGTTCAGTTTCTCGGGCATCCATGCACCTCAAAAGATTTAGATCTGGAATTCTTTTGTATAGGACCTCTTTTCTCAGAAAGAAACTGCTTGCAAGCCTTCTGATAGTTATCTTTTGATCTCCAATGGCCTGCTCGGGATATTCTTTTGTTGTCAAAAACCTTTTGATATCATGATACCATAGATAAGCATCTGGCTCCATTTCAATTGTGTTACAATAACCATGCCTTTCTCGAACTTGGATTTCTAGCGGGTCAATATGAATATTACCCGGGTATGGCAGCATTAAGGCCAAAGTAGCTTATGCATCATCTATCTCATTGTGGAATCAAGGAATATACTTTAACTCAACGGACTTGAACCATTTGCTAAGATCTTACACATGTTGTTTGTACGGGATGAGTTTGATGTCCCGAGTTTCCCACTCACCTTGAGCTTGCCGAATGATCAGATTAGAATCCCCCATGATAAATAATTCCTCTACATCCAGATCAACTGCCATATTAATGCCCATGATACAGGTTTCATACTCGACAGTGTTGTTTGTATAGAAGAACCGAAGTCGGGTTGTAGCTGGATAGTGCTGACCTGTGGGCGAAATCTGAATTGCTCCGACACCTTTTGCATTTACAGCTCCATCAAAGAATATTTTCCAAGCATTGGTGTTCCCTGGAATTACTTCAACTGAGTTCACTTCCTCGTCTGGGAAATAAGTGCTTAGGGGTTGGTATTAATCATCAATCGGGTTTTTCACTAGATGATCTGCCAAGGTTTGAGCTTTCATCACCGTGTGAGTGCCATAGACAATGTCGAACTCGGTGAGCAGGATTTGCCATTTTGCTAACCTTCTCGTGGGCATTGGTTTTTGGAATATGTACTTCAAAGGATCCACTCTGGTTATGAGATATGTTGTGTAGGCCAACATATAATGTCTGAGCTTCTGGGCAACCCAAATTAGGGCATAACAAATTCTTTCCAACAAGGTATATTTGGCTTCATAACTGGTGAACTCCTTGCTCAGATAGTCAATGGCTTGCTATCTCTTCCCAGTCACATCGTGTTGCCCCATAATGCAATCGAAAGAATTTTCAAAGACTGTCAGGTACAAGAATAGAGGTCTTCCTGGCTCGGGTAGAACCAACACTGGCGGATTTGACAGTTATTATTTGATTTTATCAAAAGCTTTTTGACACTCATCTTTCCATTTGATTCCCGCGTCTTTCTTCAACAACTTAAATATGGGCTCACACGTGGTAGTAAGTTGAGCAATAAATCTTCTTAAGAAATTCAATCTTCCTAGCAGACTCATGACATCTTTCTTGGTTTTCGGAGGTGGTAAATCCCGAATAGACTTTAATTTTGTTGGATCTAATTCAATACCCCTCTGACTGATTGTAAACCCCAGAAGTTTCCCAGATGGAACTCTGAATGCACATTTAGTTGGGTTTAATTTCAAGTCATACCTACGCAGACGCTCGAAGAACTTCCTCAGATCTCGCACATGGTCTTCTTGCATTTTGGATCTAATGATCACATCATCCACATACACTTCAATCTTCTGGTGCATCATATCATGGAAGATGGCAAGCATGGCTCTCATGTAGGTTGCACCGGCATTTTTCAGACCAAACGACATGACCCTGTAATAGTAAGTGCCCTAAGGTATGGTGAAAGTCATCTTTTCTGTGTCTTCTTCATCCATTCGAACCTAGTAATACCCGGCATAACAATCCACGAAAATTTGTATCTCATGTTTAGCATAGTTGTCAACAAGAATATGGATGTTTGGTATTAGAAAGTTATCTTTGAGGCTTACTTTGTTTATATCCCAGTAATTAACACACACTCGAGTTTTTCCGTCTTTATTCAGCACTAGAACAACATTAGCCAGCCACATGGTGTATCGGACCACTCGAACCATCCCATGTTTCAGTTGTTTGGTGACTTCTTCCTTAATTATATCACTAATGTCGGTTTTGAACTTTCTTTGCTTCTGTTGGACGGGTGCATAACCGGGATAAGTAGGCAATTTATATACCACCAAATCCATGTTCAACCCCGGCATATCATCATAGGACCATGCAAACATGTCTTTGAATTTAAATAAAAGTTGGATCAAGGCATCTCTAGTTCTTTCATCGGCGTGAATGCTTATCATGGTTTCTTGAACCTCTTCTAAACTGCCCAAATTAATTGGCTTGGTTTCATTGAAGTTTGGCTTAGGCTTATTCTCAAATTGTTCTAATTCTCGATTTATCTCCGTAAAATCCTCATCTTCGTCATATTCTGGTTCTTGATTCATTATTTCACAGTTAGACAGCGTTTTAGGATCTGTGCATGAAGTCCGCAAGCATGTCATGTTATTTAAGTCTGCATTATTAGAACTGAAAAGAAAAAGATAAGAAAAATAGCAAAATCAGAATAAAGAAAAAGGAGACATCTATGGACGATGAAATATCATTAAATTAAAGAAATGAGGGTTTACATCTCAAAGACAATGAAGTAAAAATATTCGAATTACACCCTGGAATAACTCATAATGTAGAAGAGATAGCAAGACTGGACTACCACGACTCCCATCTGACGGGGAATAGGGTAGCTTTCCAATTCTGAATCTTAGCATCCGGTCCCATATACAACACCTTGGCATTGTTCGTGCCTTCCCCTAGCTGGACCATGTGAGACTCGTACATCATTTGTTTCATGTCTTTACAAATATCCTCAATCTCTTCGGTCGTGAAGGCCTCTTCTTTCTCTTACACATATTTGGGTTTGACAAATGATCGGGCGAGATATGGAATGGGCTGGGGAAGTACCCACCTTTTTTCTTTGTACTGTTTGAGTGGCGACTATGACCGAGGCATTAAAAAGGCACAGTTGAGGTAATGGGTCCCCTTCTTCACATTGGTTGGCGACCACAATTTTGAAGGCTTGGTATACGATATGCTTGCTTCCTTCCCTAGCTTCGAGACACGGGATTGAAGGGTCCCTGTAGATGGACTGGTCATCCTTCCCATGAACAACAATTTCTTGATTATCATATTCAAATTTGACCATTTGGTGGAGAGTAGAGAGAACAGCTCATGCACCATGAATCCATGGTCTTCCCAAGGGGAAATTGTATGAGGTGTCCATGTCCAGAACCTAGAAAGTCACTTCGAGGTCCACAGAGCCAATGGTCAAAATCAAATCGATTTCCCCTATTGTGTCACTCTTGACCACATCAAAAGCCCACACATAGAGTTTGTTAGCTCGAATTCTTTCTGTTCCAATCTCCATTCTCTAGAGTGTTGAGAGCGGGAAAATATCAACCCTAGAACTACCATCTAGCATTACTTTCTTCACATAATAGCCCTCACATTTGACAGTCAGGTGAACAACTTTGTTGTGGGCAGCTCCCTCTGAAGGCAAATCATCACGGCTGAAAGAAATCCTAGTGACCTCAAACAATCATTCGACCATTCTCTCCAATTGTTCAATAGAAGTGTCAATTGGGACGTATGCTTTATTTAGCATTTTAAGGAGCACTTTCTGGTGTTCATTCGGACTCAGCAGTAGAGATAAGAGTGACACCTAGGAAGGAGTCTTCCAGAGCTGGTCAACTATTGCATATTCTGAAGTTTTTATTTTTCTGAAGAACTCTTCTGCTTCCTCGTTGCTTACAAGTTTCTTAGACAGCAACTGTTTATCCCTATTTAGCTTGGATTTCTTTAACTCTTCTGGGTTGTGGTAATTCCCAGACTGATTTATTTCTTCACTTATCCCATGACCTCTTTCCCCTAGTAGGTAACCATTGTTCTATTGTAATTCCAAGGGATTACGGTGGGATCTCTCATAGGACTCTGTGGTGCACGGCTAATAACCACGGGCTCAATCGGCCTTGGTGGAATTACTGACCCCCGCGCCACATAGGTGCCTTTCGGCACATTCAGCGTAGCCTTTCTTTGCTCTAATTTCTTGGGAGTGTTCAAGATGAGTTGTTCTTTTCTTGGGGCCTTAGGAACATAGAGAATTACGTTCTTAGCAGTTGTTTCCCCGGTCTTTGTTTCTATAGCTTGAGGAACCGAAGTGATTTTCTTTTCAGTTTTGGCTTGTTTCACCGCCGCTTTGGGTCTTGCCTCTGAATCGGCGATGGAAATGATGACTTTCAATGCTGGATTAAATTCTTTGTCTTCAGAAATCATTACAATGATCGGCCCATTGTTGTGGGCCAATAATGGATTGTTAGTCACATTAGGGACTTCCTCGTCCCTTAGCACAACTCGTTTTTGTTCTATCAAGCTTTCAACTGCCCTTTTGATGGTCCAACAATTCTCTGTATTATGGCCCTCACTCCTGAATAGTAAGCACACCTGGTACCGGCCTGGTATGATAGGGATTCAGGGTTTTTCCGATTGGGGGGTATAGGTTGCAACAGACCCAGTTGTATCAACCTTTGAAGCAAGCTGGAGTAAGATTCACCAATAGGGATGAAATTGTTTCTCCTAGGAGGCTCACGAGGGCGTGGATTGTGTTGATGTGTGTTTTCTGGTGGATGGGGATTATACGAAGCTTGGTAAGGAGGGTTATTTCTGGGAAGTGGAGCTCGGGTTTGATTGTAATGCTATTGTGGTCGTGCGTAAGCTTGGGCATTCATCACCGCATAGTGAGGTGGTTCCATGGAATATGTTGCATCTTGGTGTGGATAGTAGTGTTGTGGGGGTTCTTGGTGGCATGTAAGAGTGATAAAATGATCGGTGAGCCTTCTTGAACCTGAAGCCATCATGGCTCCTTCTTCCCTCTTTTTACGATTAGCCAAACTCCCTGACCTATTCTGGATGGCTTGGGAGGTAGCTTTCAAAGCAGCATGACTTAATATCCGACCAATTTTCAAACTATTCTCTACCATTTCCCCGATTTTGATTCCCTCCACTAACGGTTTGCCCATAGAGGACATCATATTCTTAAAATAATCGGCTTCTTGGGCCTGCAAGAAGACTATAACTATTTCAGTCTCATCTATGGGCGGCTTTACTCTGGTGGCCTACTCGTGCCATTTAATAGCATACTCGCAGAAGCTTTCCGCGATTTTCTTCTTCAGGTTAGACAGGGAGTTTCTGTCTGGAGCTACGTTGACATTGTACTTAAACTGTATGACAAAATCTCAGGATAAATTATCCCGTATGTTCCAGTGGGAGATTTCCTGATCCATATACCATTCCGAAGTGATTCCTGTCAGGATTTCTCTGAAGTAGGCCATCAATAACTCTTCTTTCCCACCAACCCCTCGTAGTTGATTGCAGTATCTTTTTAGGTGAGCAATTGGGTCTCTGTGCCCATCATATTTCTCAAACTTTGGCATCTTAAAGATGGCAGGTAGATGAACATTTGGAAACATGCACAAGTCTTAATAAGAAACATTTTTTTTGGCCAGTCATGCCTTGCATGTTTTTTAAGTTTTGTTCCAAGATTCTCATTTTCCGAGCCATCTCTTCTTGCTCGGGGTCCCTTGCAGGTCTTTCTTGTTCGATTGGGGACTCATATTATGGCTGTGAGTGTATGAATCTGGAGTAACATAAGTTATGTCCGGCCGAAATTGCTGGCACTGGAAGGTGAATGTTGAGGGATCAACGCATGGCCTGGGCACGGTTGGTTGTGCCACGGTGAAGACAGGTGGTGCGGTGAACAACTTTGAAGGTACCCCTAAAAATGGTGCATGGAGGCGAACCTCAGAATGCATACTGGTAAAGTTGGCTGACATCGTAGGGTATCCAAATGGAATAAATGGGTTGGTCATACGGATGGGGATGTTGGTGGTTTCACTCGTCCTGGGGATCAGCTTGGGAAATCCAGGGATTGTACTTGGTGGTTCTCTACCATTGGACCAGGCATCCCACTTTTCCAATACGCGGAGACGCAACCTCTTGTTCTCTTCGGCAATTGTCGACTCGGGTTGTGAAATAGGAAGCTCAAGGCTATCCTCAGTGCTAACAAGGCGAAGGTTGCTTTCTAAAGTCATTGGGACACTTCCTTTTGATCTTGTAAAGTAGGGATGAGGAGCCAGATTACCGTCCAAACCAACCACCTGAACAAGACCTATCATTGTTTGCACACACATAACAATCTTGTTAGTTTGACACATTTAACATATAGGGAATCACACATTGGGGACGCAATGAACCTGAACAGTTAAACGTTTCTAAAATGTTTTTGCAACGGCTGCATGTTTCATCCAGACTTTTTCTATCTCTTTTCTCATTCTGTAGCTCTTTTCTTTCATTCATTTTTCATATCTTGATTTCTTCTTCCTCTTTTTATTATTTTTCACTCTTTGTTTTTCTCTGTTATTTTGTCACTCTTTTCTTTATTTTTCTTTCTTCTCTTTTTTTCAACTCAATTTATTTAATGAAAATGATCGAATCCAATGGGGATTGCCTATGTATCATGACGCCATTTGAATCAGGCCATTATGTAGTTTAGGAAAATAAAATGTGAAATGAAAGAAAAGAAAAATTCCATTAATAAAAATCTTTTGGTTTTTTTTATTACAAGCACTTGGAGGTACTAATGACTAAAAAAAAGGGAAACATACAGACGCAAAATAAAATAACAAACAGACTCAAAAGGACAAACAAACTTGAGATAAAGTAAAATACAAACTCAAAAACCAAAAAATCAAGAATACATAAGAGCCTCATATGCTATTCTAGGGGCCTGCGTAACATCAGTCGGTCTCGACATGAGCCTGCGTTCAATCTCTTCCTAGAGTAGCTCTAAATCGGTCATCACCTGGCGAGCGAAGGACATCACGGAAGCAAAAAACATAGATCTACCCTCACATTCATGGCATTTCATTGCAGCTTAATCGGCTATTTCTTTGATTCTCATTCTAATGACACCCTTTTCTTGAAGCAAGTATCCCATTTGCTATGCACGGGCTTCCAGCACCTGCGTGGCAGTGTTGTCTTGGTCTTGCAACTTCTGCACGCTCTCTTCTAATTGGTAAATCAATGCATAACAGTGTTCTCTTATTTTGAAGTTCTTTGTCTGTTGAACCATTTCATTTTCGAGGGTGGCCAGCTTT
The DNA here is from genome assembly GCF_000393655.2 of Nicotiana sylvestris. Lineage (NCBI taxonomy): Eukaryota > Viridiplantae > Streptophyta > Magnoliopsida > Solanales > Solanaceae > Nicotiana > Nicotiana sylvestris. The sequence goes on from NC_091067.1 coordinate 89,999,765, forward strand.
TTCCTTAAAATCGTGACTTCTCTATCATATCTTTGCTTTAATTGGTGGGCTGACCTTGCCTGTACTTCTGCACCTTTTGCTAACTTTGCTCGAGCTTTTTCCAAGTCTTCCTCAGCCTCTATCAGATCAGCTGCATAATTATGTACCTTTCGCCTTGGGTTGCTTATGATACTTTCATCTCTTTCACTCCTTACCGGTGTTTTGATGGCTATTTTCATCTTTAGGATATGAGCTCGGAGGGCTTCATTTTCCTGGGCCAACCTTTTCATTTCACCTTCATCCTCAGCAGCTTGCAACCCACTATCAAATCTTACTGCCATCGATATTTTTTTTCATCGTTGGCGGAATACTCCGAAGACCCAACAATAAGAGAAAGCACACTTCGGCGGACATGTAATAACCTCATTAACCAGGAGCCAACTGAAAGTCCACTCAATTTGCTTTGCGGTTAAAGAACCCAGATATGTGAACCATGATTTGGTATCCTCCGGCAATTCATAGCCATTTACTGTTCTTGGACTATTCAATGCAATTGAGTCCATCCGTAGTTCATGTACCTCGGGCGACGACAGAGATGTTCCACTAGCCACATTTGTAAATGTCACGACCCAAACCGATGGGCCGCAACGGGCACCCAGTACCTTACTCAACCGAGTACCAACGTAGCGTATCTTTCTTATTACATTATTATATACACGTGACATACGGGCCTAGTTGGCCAATATAATCATTTATAAACTCAAACATAGACCGACAAGGCCGTACAATCTTTCACGTATACGACATATGCCTACAAGCCTCTAAGAATACATAAATGTCATAAAGGTCGGGATAGAGTCCCGCCATACCAAACAATACACGTCTAAATCATACTAACCAAACAAGCAACTCCGAAGCAAATGGAGCACACCAACATCTTCCGCTGAGCTGATAGCCTACTTTGAGGGCTCTCGACCTGTCTATCGGGACCTGCGGGCATGAAATGCAGCATCCTCACGCAAAAGGGACGTCAGTACGAATAATGTACTGAGTATGTAAGGCACATAAGTAAGTACATCAGAGACATTGAAGAAATATAGAGTACATGACTCAACCTGCAAGTCTAAATAACTTTGTAAATCATAAATTACTTTTAACGTCATGCATATGCGTATGAATGTCATGTCGTGCATAGGTACATATTTCATAACATCATCAGCCTCTGAGGGAATCCCATCATATCATATCGGCCACTATGGGCAAAATCATCATCGTATACCAGCTGATCAGATGGTGGTGCGTATATAACGCCATAACCTTTCCCATATCCCATATGCATATATATACATACATATATACGCGTATATAACGTCGTTTGAATCATATTTACATATCTACGCGTATATAACGCCGTTTGGATCATATTTCAGCCACTATAGGCAACATCATTATCATATACCAGCTGATCAGGTGGTGGTGCGTATATAACGCCGTAACCTTTCCCATATCCCATATACATATATACGCGTATATAACGCCATCTGGTCATGGGTTAATGCACATGAATGCAATGCATGAAAAGTACGTTACTAAAATCTTTCGAAGCTTCATAAAACCATTTTGCCTTTGAGTAATATCATAAAGTAAACTCTTTTCAACTTTCATATTTTTCTGAGACCCATGAATAGATGATATAATATTATGAGACACGGAAATTCAATAACATAGATTTCTCTAATACTTCTATGAATAGAGTCATTCATGGAATTTGTGCATTTGCACGTTTCGTTCGTATCATATGGATCATGCTAAAAGAAAGAAGGGATAGCCTTAACATACCTGAGTCGATTCTCTTGATAATCCCTCTAACACGAGTTAATTATGACCAAACACGTGATTGATTAGGAATGAGCAAATTGATTTCACTTGCTAGGGTTGCAAGTCTCAGAGCAACTATGTCAGTGCCAAAATTTACATATTGGAGCATTTGAATATTGTTTATTTGAATTGTCTTTCTCATTTTGGATGTCAGCTAATGAACCTGCTATTCTCATTCTTGGAACCTGAGCACGCACATAGTACTTTGTTGGCTGGTTACTTCAGCAAGGTATCCTGTCACTGTCCACTAGCTACATTAGTGTGATTATGCTCCACTTAGCTATATGTTCGCTTGTTTACTTCTATAAACATATTTAATTGGATGGCAACTGGTTTATAAGTTTGCCTGGTTGACAACTTTTTTGTTGGCACGCCATGTTTCAACCTTTGAAACATCAAATGTTCGAAAATTTCATCAGTTACTAGAAATTGCACTTGGGTTCCTTTCATCTTTTGTTGGGGCAATATTTTTGGCATGTCCCAACAGAGAGAAGGACGATGAAAGCAAGAGAACAGTGAAGTATGTATCTTTCCTCCCACTGAATAATTAAAGAGATATACCTTGTGCAGAAACTAGCCTATTTTAATCATAGGTCTTTCCATACTCACAACTTCCTATTTTACCAACTAGATTTTAATGTGACACATGTAATATAAATGACTAATGAGTCATTTGTAAACTAAAAGGGAAATGCCACGTTTATTTTTGGCTTTGCCTTATCCAAAGACTTCAATTAATCAACCACTAATTATTAATTAACTAGGTAATGTCTCATTACCGAATAATTAACCAATTACCCACATAATTAAGAATTATTTTCACTTACTTAAAATACTACTCAGTTTTCACATACCTTATACACCTTACTATCATGTCCATGTGGTACCATGTATGGTACTAGTCCATAAATACCGAGTATTTTAGCTCGAGCCGTATTTTATCCCAACATGCCAAACTTCGAAAAAAATCGTTTTCTTCGATATTACTTACCCTCTTACCTTCACAAATTTACTCATTACTTATAATCCTTATAATCTCCCAATAATCTTTTCCTTGGACTGATGTCAATTACCTTACGACAAATTCAATGTACACTACTGCATGGTGCAACATCGTCGTAACTTATTACTGTGAAGTGTAACAGTGTCGTAATATAATACTGCCGAACGAAATATCGACGTAATATTGCGGGGCGTAACATCATCCCCCCCCCTTTGGAACATTCGTCCTCGAATGTTGACTGATGCTCTTATCATTTTCATAACTTATAGCTCTTGTGAATACCTTAATACTTTCCTTGCCATTTAGGCAGTTGTTCTGTGAATAAATCCAAAGTTCAGGTCACTCCCCCCCTTAGGTCTCCTTCTCTCACCACAACTTGTAGTCGGAATCCTTCCAATCTCGTAACTATTTCTACCTTTCATCATGTAGCCTATACAATTTTGTCCTTGTAAGTGTGTCCAATATCTAGGTTTCATACGTAGATCTTGATAAGATGTTCCTTTGGGCATCTATCAGTATACTGAAGTTGTTCGCTGGGTACTTTGTTGAATTCATGAATATTGCTATATCTCATCGCATAGGTCCGTTTAGCTATCCGTATGAATTTACTGCCATAATTCTTAGTTTAATTTATCGTTTCTGAGGTCTGTTATCAAATCCTAGCTTACTCTCGTTGCTTATCCCATATGTATAAATTTAAGTCCTTTTATGCTTCCTCATTACTGCTCATTTTTAGAATAATGGTCCAATCTCATCTCATACTTTGTGACTTTTGTCCATCTATTGTTGATTCACCTCAATATTGATCTACAACATATCACTAATAACTTGAAACTTCTTACGTAATACTTTGCTCCTATGGCTTAAATCCTAATGACTTATCCATTCTCGTCACATTTTCACTTGTCTTTCCTCATCCTTACTCATGCTTCCTTAAAACTTTATCGCTCTACCATACTTTAGCTTGCGACCTATACATATCCATTTATAAACTTCCCTCCAACTTGCTTGCACCATAGATTTCCTTATGTTATTCTGGAACGTCAAGCGAGATATCACATAGCCTCCAACTTTTCTCTATTCTCTTAACTAGATCTCCCAGTACTTAGAAATCATAGGCTGGAAGACATGCCACTCATTCTCGATTATTGGATCCCCGTGCTTATAGCCTTCTATCCGAAGTATGGACTACTCACGATCTTCTGCCTTTAAGTATCTCGTACGTTGTTCACCTTTACCTTACTTACCTTAAAATCTCGCATCATATCTTCTATCTTTTTTGTGACCTCCCTTCCACCCAGGTGTAATTCACGTCCGTAACTTGAAGCTCTATTATAATACTCGCACCTCTAGTACATACACAATCCGGTGGGAACTTCGTACTGACTTCTTATAAGGCTGATACTTTTTCTAACTAGCTTCCTTATAGAGCCATTATAGATTATGGTTGTTGTGTTATTTCTCTTGAACATCTGATATTAAGAGTGATTCTGTCATGTTCTCCAGCACAACTCCTATAATTTTTCTAGATCCAATAATCAGACTTCTGATTTACTTAGGTGATGTATATCTTTAGTTTCCCTTTTCTTCTGATCAGCCTTTACGTAGGCTTAAGCTATCTTCCGATCTGTGGCTCATGGTATCAGTTATTACTTTAGCCTTTCATGGGCGTTATGGACTATCCATGATACAATCTTCAAATAATTCAATCCTTTGTTTATGCCCTAGGCTTAATTCTCTCTTTTAACTTATACCGGAGTCTTCTATGGCTGTATGATTGTCAACAAACATGCTGCGTGGATAATGTTCCAAAATCTTGAGTGTATCCATAACGTACTAACTCTGGTTCATTGATCAAATAATTCTTTTGTTCCATCTTAGCTTTCTTTCAATGTAAGCTATTATTTTTCTTGGTCTTTTTGCCATCTCGTTGCATCCATACTTAGCTTATCTTAGTGCCCACACTTGCTAGAGTTTTTATACAACTCATATGATCTCGAATATTACTTTTAGTTATTACTTCTCATTCATTATCCACGTTTGGTGCCATTTTCCTTTGGAATGCTTACAATGTTGTTACAAGATTGTTGTTACACAACCATTTCCTCTTTAGGTCGTTGTGATTTGGTTGAAGCCTTCTTTTTTATCTCCTCAGCTAGTATTTCGTTGTAGTATTTAGGGAGAACCCTTGACTCTCGTAAAGCTATGAGCTTATTACGGACTTTTTTTTATGTCCTTACTTGCCTATAATCATCCGTAATTGCTTACTTCCATGCCCTTGTGCTTGTATGGTTGCTTCTGAACTGATATTTTGACTGTCTTCCTAGTGGCACTTTCTTTTATCCCCGTAACACTCATACAGTACTTTTAACTACCCCGACTCTTGTCTGAATATATCTCAAGTATTATAATGATATTCTTTGAGGCAGAACTCTCCATGTTGGGTTCTACTATGTTTATCTCATATGATCTAATGATTCGTCTGTAACCTCTTGTTTATCCATAACTGGGATCTTCCTGACCAATTACTAACTACTCGTTAGCCCATTCTTATATCAATGTTCCTCATAATATTTCTTGGGTAACTTCATTTGTCTTAACTTACGTCTCGCACTAGCTCCTTATTTATTAATAACAGCTCGGGCAGGAACCTTTACTTCCTCTCCTTGACATCGTGCTTGCACAATATTCTTGAATCGTAGCGTATCTGTAAGATTTGGATAAGTTCCCTCTCATTCCTTTCTCATTCTTATCGCGTTCTTCCTTTATCATTCCATAGTCAATAGAACAACTTAATTCTGACTTAATATCACATCACTCCATATTCCCCCCATTAGGGGTGTACTAAAAGTTAAAGCCACAAGGATCTACCTATAGATGTTTTACCTCTTCATTTTTGGCGTCATTTCTCAACATCAATGATCCTTACTCGCCTTGCGGCAATCCTTCTATACCTAGGATGACAAATTCCTTTACTCGCGATGGTGACATTAGCGTAACTGGCACATACAGTCTCTTAAGCTTAACTTTGCTCACATTGCTTGCTCTAGGAAAGCGTCTCCCTAAATGACCATTCTCTAAATTCATCATGAATCTTCTTCTGTGGTCCATTCTATTATTGCCGAAACAGAATCTGAAATTACCATGATGCCGAGTACTTTCCAATCATTCAGTCCCTAATTCATATTTAGTTAATCTTGTTTACCAGTCCATACTGATCTCTGTTACTCTGGGAATTAACTCTCCCCTCTGGTAGTTGCGTTGGAGTCACGAACTTATTTCTCGAAATGAGGATATAACCTTATCGCCTATACTCTTTTGTTGTCTTAAGACCCATCACCTTTCGTCTCTTCCTTCATTTGACTATAGGTTCTGTAACACTCTACCGTTTTCATCCATGTATCACACCTTATTCATAATGCTTCCTTATCTCTCTTCTCATTACTCTGGTAATATTTCTGCGTATCCTTTTTCTTGTGAAAACTTCAATACGATATTCTTTCGCTTTTAGCTCTCCTTACTTCATTCACCGGCTCTTTGGATTGCTCAACGTCCTTGCTCTACTATGGACGAGAGTCACACTAAGGTAATATTTATCCTATCTAGGCTTTCAGTGCCTATCTTCTGATTTTTTTTATGCTAGTATTCACATCTAATCGTAATATTCTAGAATGCACCATCTGGGTGTCTCACAAGAAGATCTATTGGCACATTTGTAATACCCTTCGGAAATGTCAACTGCCGCAAACAATTCATCCATCATATCTTCTTATACTACTTTTGTTAACACCCATAGGGCATATCTGGAATGGGTGCGGCTAATTGTATATACCTCTGTTACTATTAAATATAACTCAAAAAGCTTATGTTCCTCTGCCTCAATTAAAAACACTGTTAATCTTCATTAACTAGGTACCTCGTACCCTTTTTAACCTTGCTCCTTTTACTTGCTGAAACTTGTACTTATCTTCTTAATCTCTCATTGTCCTTCACCATAAAGATAGATAGGCATTCTTGCCTTAAGGCTTCTTATCAGGAAGCTTACACCCTTCAGTACACACATGGTCTACTAAAGACCTCACATTTACTTTATTGAAGGCATCACACAAAAATCCAATTCCTCTGACTCAACTCGTCCACAACTATCTCTCTTTCCAACCTTCATTCCAGATATTGGTATCGTCTTATTACAAATAATAAAAAAAATCGTAATTTGAATTCTTATAAGTGAGATCTACCACACGATCTAGAGTAAGAAAAAAGAGTGACAATCCTAAATGCCCTATAGCCTCCTGCTTATAAGTGTGGTGCACGACACACCCATAAACAAGACTCTACTAGACACGGCTTGTAGACTCCCTAGGACAGAACTGCTCTGATACCACTTTTGTCACGATCCAAACCGATGGGCCGCAACGGGAACCCGGTATCTTACTCAACCGAGTACCAACATAGCGTATCTTTCTTATTACATCATTATATACACGTGACATACGAGCCTAGAGGCCAATATAATCATTTATAAACTCAAACATAGGCCGACAAGGTCATACAATCTTACATGTATATGACATATGTCTACAAGCCTCTAAGAATACATAAATGTCATAAAGGTCAGGATAGAGTCCCGCCATACCAAACAATACACGTCTTAATCATACTAACCAAACAAGCAACTCTGAAGCAAATGGAGCGCACTGACATTTTCCACTGAGCTGATAGCCTACTTGGAGGGCTCTCGACCTGTCTATCGGGACCTGTGGGCATGAAACGCAGCGTCCCCAGGCAAAAGGGACGTCAGTATGAATAATGTACCGAGTATGTAAGGAACATAAGTAAGTACATCAGAGACATGGAAGAAATATAGAGTACATGACTCAACCTGCAAGTCTGAATAACTTTGTAAATCATAAATTACTTTTAACGTCATGCATATGCGTATGAATGTCATGTCGTGCATAGGTATATATTTCATAACATCATCAGCCTCTGAGGGCATCCCATCATATCATATCGGCCACTATGGGCAAAATCATCATCGTATACCAGCTGATCAGGTGGTGGTGCGTATCTAACTCCATAACCTTTCCCATATCCCATATACATATATATACATACATATATACGCGTATATAACTCCGTTTGAATCATATTTACATATCTACGCGTATATAACGCCGTTTGGATCATATTTCAGCCACTGTGGGCAACATCATCATCATATACTAGCTGATCAGGTGGTGGTGCATATATAACGCCGTAACCTTTCCCATATACCATATACATATATATACATATATACGCGTATATAACGCCATCTGGTCATGGTCAATGCAATGCATGAAAAGTACGTTAATAAAATCTTTCAAAGCTTCGTAAACCATTTTGCCTTTGAGTAATATCATAAAGTAAACTCTTTTCAACTTTCATATTTTTCTGAGACTCATGAACAGATGATATAATATTATGAGACACGAAAATTCAAGAACATAGATTTCTCTAATACTTCTATAAATAGAGTCATTCATGGAATTTGTGCATTTGCACGTTTTGTTCGTATCGTATGGATTATGCCAAAAGAAAGAAGGGATAGCCTTAACATACCTGAGTCGATTCTCTTGATAATCCTTCTAACACGAGTTAATTACGACCAAACACGTGATGGATTAGGAATGAGCAAATTGATTTCACTTGCTAGGGTTGCAAGTCTCAGAGCAACTATGTCAGTGCCAAAATTTAAATATTGGAACATTTGAATATTGTTTATTTGAATTGGCTTTCTCATTTTGGATGTCAGCTAATGAACCTGCTATTCTCATTCTTCGAACTTGAGCACGCACATAGTACTTTGTTGGCTGGTTACTTCATCAAGGTATCATGTCACTGTCCACTAGCTACATTAGTGTGATTATGCTCCACTTAGCTATATGTTCCCTTGTTTACTTCTCTAAGCATATTTAATTGGATGGCAACTGGTTTATAAGTTTTCCTGGTTGACAACTTTTTTGTTGGCACGCCGTGTTTCAACCTTTGAAACATCAAATGTTCGAAAATTTCATCAGTTACTAGAAATTGCACTTGAGTTCCTTTCATCTTTTGTTGGGGAAATATTTTTGGCATGTCCCAACAGAGAGAAGGACGATGAAAGCAAGAGAACAGTGAAGTATGTATCTTTCCTCCCACTGAATAATTAAAGAGATATACCTTGTGCAGAAACTAGCCTATTTTAATCATAGGTCTTTCCATACTCACAACTTCCTATTTTGCCAACTAGATTTTAATGTGACACATGTAAAATAAATGACTAATGAGTCATCTGTAAACTAAAAGGGAGATGCCACGTTTATTTTTGGCTTTGCCTTATCCAAAGACTTCAATTAATCAACCACTAATTATTAATTAACTAGGTAATGTCTCATTACCGAATAATTAACCAATTACCCATATAATTAAGAATTATTTTCACTTACTTAAAATACTACTCTGTTTTCTCATACCTTATACACCTTACTATCATGTCCATGTGGTACCATGTATGGTACTAGTCCATAAATACCGAGTATTTTAGCTCGAGTCGTATTTTATCCCAACATGCCAAACTTCGAAAAAAATCATTTTCTTCGATATTACTTACCCTCTTACCTTCACAAATTTACTCATTACTTATAATCCTTATAGTCTCCAAATAATCTTTTCCTTGGACTGATGTCAATTACCTTATGACAAATTCAACGTACATTACTGCATGGTGCAACATCGTCGTAACTTATTACTGCGAAGCTTAACAGTGTCGTAATATAATATTGCCGAACGAAATATCGACGCAATATTGCGAGGCGTAACAACAAAAGTAGGTTGCAACCCTCAAAGAACATTGCACCAGCTCGACAGATGGTTAAATCTCGAAAGATTTCCGCGAGATCATCGGTATAAGAGTATCGTTGGCCTTCTTGACCATAAAGTTAGACATTCCTTCAAGTCCCAATTCTATGTGTCTGTCACTCCTTAGGCATATCAGTGTGCCTAGGAATGCGACTACGAAGGCTAAACCCCTACGTGCTTCTCACTTATTTTTCTTTCCCTGGAGACTCAAACTAGCGTCCGAAGCCTCAAATCCATGGGGGTTTCCATACCGTCTATACAAGAAGTGGAATGTACAGAAACTTTCGGCCAAATCTTCATTTTAACCTGTCGGTTAATGCTCAAAAGGTCCAAAAACTTATGAAGGCTTTCAGTTTTGGGTGCTACTGGTTATTGGTGTCTGAGATTCCCGTCAAGACCAACATAACCTGCCATCTCCTCCAGCGTAGGGGTCAATTCAAAGTCTGAGAAATGAAAAACATTGTGTGTCGGATCCCAAAATGGTATCAAAGCTTCAATTAGATCAACTCTGAGCTTAATATTCAGAAGACTAGTGAGCCTACCTAAAGCTTGAGTCACGGAATGCCTATTGACCTCCCCTAGGTCATTTTACCACATGTGGAGTCTTAGTGGAATGTCATCTATAACCCGAAAAGGTACATTCTCAACGGTGCTCATTCTGCACATTTTCAAATTAGGGTGACTGGTTAAAACATATGAATTTATTTAAACATTGACCATGAAAATATTATATTTTGTAAAATCCAACTTAAAATAAATCACAGTTACTTTTGCAAATACAACCCTTCAGAACTTCAGAAGGGAAGAGTTTAGGGTTGTGCCTACTAAGTGGCGTAAAATTGGAAAAAGGACCTAATGTGGCTATTCTTGCAAAATCGGCCTTCCACCGTCCCGTCGGGACATTTCTGGCTATTTGGACAAAAACGGCATCACCTGATTTTATTTATGACAAAATGATAGAATTTTATATTTTTGGTTATTTTTGTAAAAATGGGGTTGAACCCGATGAGAGTTGCCTACGTATCTAACTTCCGGTGAGAACCAAACTTGCGTAGTTCTGTTAGTTTTTACACAAAAGGGAAATATGATTTATTTTGAAATGCCTTTTCCTTTTTTCTTTTTTTTTTCAAAATTTGACAAAGTTTCGGGATATTTCAAATACCTGAATTTTCAGAAATTGGGTAAATTTATCTATTTTGCCTCATTCTTGGTTTTTCTTGATTTTCTTTCCCTATTCTAAAAGCTTGTCAACGTGTAAGCTAAAATAAATAAATGCACAGTAGCACGTAAAATACAACAGGATGGTCATTTAATTTTGGGTACACCTGTCCTAGACTGACCCAACCCCTGTGTTGAGTCCCTAAAGTCAGATGCACGCTATGCAAACAAATATTCCTACTAGGAATCTGGCATGAGACTATGTCATTCTAAGTTTAAATCCTGGGTGTATTGTTCGGGAATACAGAAGCTTCACCACTTTACAACTTGTCTGATCCTTGTTATAAAATTAGGATATGGCTCTAATAGAAAAGAAGTCATGCGAAGCGCACCATTCCTAGAATATTTAGAAGACTGAGAGAGAAGAAGGGTGTCGTAACAGTTTTATATACAGTTCAAACAATATTAAAGCGTTAAAAACTGTCAAGCAATGACTAAAACCTCTTTGACCAATAGACAAAGCAGGCATGATTCACAAATAGAACATAATATTTTTATCAAATTAAATTTTGTTCGAACCAACATATTATAACAAGGTCAAGCATATCAGCTCATTGAACTTAAGCAGAGAGGCATAGATAACCTTAGATCAACAACAATCTTTATATAATAGATATGATTTTTATCATTCCACAAACCTACAAATCAAAGGTTAAGAAATACTTTGGAATGAATCAATCAAGGAAGAAAAGGTGATATTGAATTCAGCAAAGCAGAGACAACAAAGTCAACCAATCAAATAACAGTTTTGGTAACTTGAGACCCATTTGAAATCCCAAAAATTACCAACCAAATGTACCGATATTTGAAAACAACTTCAGTTTTTCCTAGAGAACTTTTTTGTAGAATTAAAAGTGTTCTTTTTCTGAAGAAATGCAGAGATTCAAGAATGCCTTATTATGAGTGTGTGTGTGTGTGTGCTTTTATGCAGGAAAAATTAGGGGATGTGTGAGAGAATATGTTAGTTTGAAATCAAGGGAATATATAGGGGAGGGAAATATTTGTTAACAGAAAAATAACCAACTGTTATTTTCTAGAAGTAGAATATATACTTAGATATGGGCCAAATGGCCCAAGACAATACCAAATCCGATTCACAGAAAAGGCCCAAAAAGAAAATCAAAATAACAATGCTATATTTTGAACTCTAAATATAATAAAAAATTTCACTAAATGCTGACTTTTAATTAAACTAAATCAATTTATTAACTATTTTATTGATCATGCAAATAATATTAGACTTAATTATCAATCCAAAAGAAAATAACAATAAAATAGGAAAGACGAAAAGAAAGATACACTGATTTAAAGCTTAAAGAAGACAGTGATTAAGGCCAAACCAACGAGCGATGAACTCTGGCTGTCACAAGCAAGTTGACCGAACTCCGGTATATTTTGAAATGGGTCAAAACTAACCTAAAATGATTTCTCTCGTCAAGAGAAATCGATTCATGTGACTCTCGAACCAAAATGAACAAAAATACTAAAGTAATTCGAAGCAGGTCGGACTAGGGTTTTTCTGGAATTTTGATAAAAAAATCAATAATTTTGGTGGGGTTTTTTGGTGAAATTGAAAGGAGATGTGAGATGAGGGGAAGGTGGGGACTATAGGGTGAGGATTTGGGGTTGTTTGGTGGTGAGCCGTCGGTCAATGGGTTTGGGGATCCTAGGGCGGCTAGGGTTTGAGAGAGGGTGAGGAAAATGAGTTTGTGAGGGGTTCCTAAGGGTTTGGGGGGTCTATCCGACACTTATAAGGGATAGGGTAAGGTAGTTTAGGACCGTTCGATGAATCTTGATGGATGTTGGGGATTAAAAGTTAATAAAACGGGGTCGTTTTAGGTGCTTGGAGGCTGGACCGGATTGGGGATGTGGGCTGGGGCGAGATTGTGAGCAAATTGGTCCAACTGAATTTTTGGCCCAAATTCGGGATAGACCTAAACAAAACCCCTTTCTTTCTTTCTTTTCTTTTTCTTTTTTTCTTTTTAAATTATAAAAAAATAATTACCATAATAAATTAAATCTAATTTTGTAAAATCAACCTATTTACCTATTTTCTAAAACTTAACTAATCAATTAATTTAAAATGTGAACTAATGAAAGGAAATCCTTAATTTAAGACTAAAATAAAAAAAATGTAAAAACATGGCTATTGTATTTTTATAATTTTAATTTTATAATGCACTTAATTAATGTAGCTAAATCCTAAATGCAATTATGATCTAAAATGCTATGCCATTAAGAATTGAATATTTTTATGTTATTTTTTATGATTTTTAAAATATTAAACATGCAAAAAATGCAACTAAATGCAAACAATAATTAACAAGAAATTCCTAGAAATTCTATAAAAATATAAAACAATTAGAAACAATCTATTTTTTGTGGATTTTGTGGAAGTATTTTTGCGGGGCAAAAATTAAATGCTCAGAGAGAGAGAGAGAGAACATGGATTTGAGGGGAAGAGAAAAATAGAAATGGGGGTAGAGAATTAATCCCTATATTATTAGAATTCGGGTGCAAATAATTTTTTAAAATAGATATTATGAGTGAATAATCAAAACGTGAAATATAAGTTGCGATAATTAAATTTTCAATGGCAAAAAAGTAGATTGACTAGAATGGCCCTATAAGAGATTGATCTTTAAATATCATCCTATTTTTTTTTAATGTATTTAGAAAACAAGTTCCCGACCACTCATATTTATAGTTGTGAGGAACTTCTCTAACAAATTGGTTATGCTATATTATTCTACCTATGTTGTTAATTGTTCAAACTACTTGGTTGTCATAACTTTATGATTGCTCAATTATTCATCAAACTCTACCATATTGGCATGAGTTTGTATTATCTGTAATCGACCTTTTTGTTAATTATAACACTACCCGATTGACATGATGTTATGTGTAATGATCCAGTCGGTCGTTTTGAGTATATGCATCTCATTCAGCTATTTGAAGTGTTGAGCAGCATCGTATGATGTATTATGACATGTGTAAATTGTCGATTTTGGTTTTCAAGTTATTCAAAATTTGATTTTGAAGAAGGAATTTTATGATTAAAGCTTTAGAGTTGGAAGAGTTAACCAAGTTTGACTTTTTAATACTTGACCTCGAATTGAAGTTTGATAGTTCCGTTAGGTCCCGATGGTGATTTTGGACTCGGACGTATGCCTAGATTAGCATTTGGATATTTCTAGAAGGTTTCGGCGCTCATTGGCGAAAGTTAAAAATTTGAAGGTTTGGAAAGTTTGTAAGTTTGACCGGGAGTTGATTTGATGAAATCAGGTTCGGATTATCTTTCTGGGAATTGGAATAGCTTTGTTATGTCATTTGAGACTTGATTACAAAATTTAGTTCATTCCGAGTTGATTTGATATATTTCGATACGAGTTGTGGAAGTTGAAAGTTCAAAAGTTCATTAAGTTTGATTTAAGATTCGATTCATCATTTCGATGTTGTTATACGTAATTTGAGGCCTAGAGTACGTCTGTGTTATGTTACGGGACTTGTTGGGATATTTGGACGAGGTCCCGAGGGGCTCGGGTAAATTTCAGACGAGGTTCATATCGTTTTGTAACAAGTTGGCATGGCTAGAGGTTTTGGTTCTGGTGTGTTTGCATCTGCGGAGGGCTAGTCACAGATGCGACCCCCCAGATGCTGCAATTCGTTCGCAGAGGTGAAGTAGGTTGTGTGTGACTGTTTGCACAGAAGAGGCAATTTGGGTGCATCTCCAAACTGAGTTTGAACGCAGGAGCAAAGTGTGGCGTAGAAGCGGGAGCTGTTGTCGCACCTGCGTGTGCACAGAAGCAGGGCATTTTCTACAGGTGCGATGGGCGAGTTTCAGTGGTTTTTCTGTAACGACTCGATCCGTCGTTTTGAGCAATTTCACTCCGCACGCCAGTTCTCGGGCATGACTAGCCCCGTGTGATGTATTATGACTTATGTAAATCGTCGGTTTTGGTTTTCAGGGTAATCGGAATGAATTTAGAAGAACAATTCTCCGTTTGAAGCTTAAAATTTAAAAGGTTCGACCAAGTTTTGATTTGTTGGTATATGATCTTGGATTGGAATTTTTATTATTTGGTTAGCTCAGTTAGGTGATTTGTGGCTTAGGAGCGTGATCGAAATGTATTTTGGAGGCTCGTGGAAGGTTTAGGCTTAAATTGGCGAAAATTAAAAATTTGGCATTTCCCGATTGGTAGTGGAAATTTTGATATCAGGATCAAAATGATGTTCCGGAAATTGGAGTAGGTCCGTTGTGTCATTTGTGATGTGTGTGCAAAATATTAGGTCATTCGGACGAGGTTTGATAGACTTTTTGATCGAAAGCGGAATTTGAAAGTTTTTGGAATTTTTAGGCTTGAATCCGATGTCAATTTGGTGTTTTGATATTTTTTTGAGCGTTCCAAAGGTTGGAACAAGTTTGAATGAGGTTATTGGGTATGTTGGCATGTTTCTTTGAGGTCCCGAGAGCCTCAGGTGTGTTTTGGGTGGTTGAATGGATCATTTCATGTTGGAAAAAGTTGTAGAAAAACTGATGTTGATGTTGCGGGCTTTTGGCCTTCGTGTTCGTGATGGATGTCCCACGTTCGCGAAGGGTTAGGATGTGAGGCAGTAGAGTTGGCCTTCGCGCTCGCGAAGGTTGTCCCACTTTCGCGAAAGGCTGAGGTCAGTGGTCATTGCGTTCGCGAGGGTTTTGCCGCGTTCGCATAGAGGAAGTGGAATAGCTAGGACCCCAAGGCATTTGTTCTACGCGTTCGCGTAGTGGAGGTCGCGTTCGCGAAGTTGTGAGTCAGTTGTGCATCACGTTCGCGTAGAAGGAAGTTTGGTCAGTGAAGCTTTGTACTTCGCGAACGCGAGGGTGTTGCCGTGTTCGCGATGAAGAAAATACCTGGGCAGTCAGTTTATATTTTAAAAATCGAGGGTTTAAGTCCAATATCACTAAAGCCATTGGAGAGCTCGGGAGAAGGTGAAGTTTGAGGAGATTTTTAGTAGAGCAATTGGGGTAAGAATGCTTCACTCATATTTGGTTTAATTCCATGATTTAGTCTTGAGTTTCATCATTTAATTTGAGAAATTAGAGTGGAAATTGAGGAAAAGTTTGAGAATTCTTTTGGGAATTTGAATGCAATTGAGGTCGGATTTTGATGAATTTATTATGGGTAGACTCGTGAGAGTGTAAGGATTCTATTGATGTAATTTTTATCAGATTTCGAGGCGTGGGCCCTGGGTCGGATTTGAGCTATTTCGGGATTTTTGATGTAAATTGATTATTTTCGAGTGGGCTTTGTTCCTTTAGCGTATATTGATGATAGTATACTAATTTTGGTTAGATTTGGAGCATTTGGAGGCTGATTCGAGGAAAGGCATCGCGGGCTAGAATTTGGACCTGTTTGAAGTAAGTAATGAGTGTAAATGTTGTCATGAGGGTATGAAACCCCGGATTTCACATCGTTGTGCTATTTTGAGGTGACACACACGCTAGATGACGAGTGTGGGTCGTGCACCATTGGGAATCGTGACTTGGTCCGTCTCGGAAGACTGTTAAGTCACGTATTTGATTGAAAACTGTTTGATATCATTGTGTTTTGGAAAGCATTGCTATGTTCTGGGCGGAATGCCTTATTTGGGCCTCGTGCCAACTGTTTTGGACCCTTATGGGGCTTTTACTACTTTTCCTCACTGTTTTAATTTAATAATTATACTCAGTCATGCTGTGTTTTACTGATTTCTTAACTCAGCTTATTTGCTATATTTTGATACTATAAATTATATTTTGAGCCGAACGCCATGTTTTACTTATACTCCGAGTGGCTTGTGAGGTTGATGGTTGAGATAAATTGAGGGTCTGATTATGAGGTTAATGACTGAGAGAGGCCGAGGTCCTGGTTGTGAGGATTATATATTTATGGATCGGGCTGCACGCCGCAACAATATATATATATCTATATGGATTGGGCTGCACGCCGCTTTGATATATGGATTGAGCTGCATGCCATAGCGATATAGCACTTGGGCTGTAGGAGCCCCTCTGGAGTCTGCACACCCCCAGTGAGCGCAGTCGACTATATATTTGGATCGGGTTACACGCCGCAGCGGTAATTATATGGTACTTATTGAGCGTAAGTGCTGAGTGTGAATGCTGATTGATATGAGTTGAGTCATGAGTGACTGAGAGGCTTGCCCGAGGGGCTATATATACATGTATATGAGTGATGCTTTACCTGAGGGGCCTGTTTATGAACTTACTATTTTTCACTCCTCCTTAAAGTGAGTTTTGTTGAATATGTTGATTAAATTACTGCTTTCACTCATCTTTAGACCGAGCCTCAATTGAAAATGTTAAACAAATACTTTAAACAACTTTAATTTAAACTGAAGTTTTTACGAGGTGTTCGGAATTTAGTCACTGATTTGGCTTTGTTACTTCCTCCGAGATTTTTAAGTTATGAAATGGTTATGAATTTCTGTTTGCCGAGGGGCTATATACGAACTATGTTTTGCCCGAGGGGCCGATTATGATTTTCAACACTTTCACTATATATTTAATTAAACCTCTATTCAAAAGGTTAGAAAGATATTTTCTAAAGGTTTTTACTGAAGTTGGAAATTTAACGAAATGATTTGAATGGTATCCTGTTTTGGGAACATACTATAACCACTGTGGTGCTATGACGTGGTTTACGTGATTTCTTTCTGCTCAATCTTCATTTACGTTTATTACTTACTGAGTTGGCGTAATCACATTAGTCCCTGCACCTTGTGTGCAGATTTAGGTATTTCTGAGCTCGATGGCAGGTTCATCGGAGTTAGCAAGGTAGCTACCTGGCGATCACAACCCTTCTTTTCTCCCTCCTTATTATTCCTTAATGTATTCTTATGATTTTCCTGGCCATGTTGGTCTGTATGTTGTTAGACAGTTGTAGTAGATGCTCATGATAAGTGACACCCCGATTTCGGGATTGTGTATTTATTCTGCACTATTCATTTAGACTTACATTATGAGATTATTGATTAATACTCCCTCTGTTCCAGTTTATCTGAACCTATTTCCTTTTTGGTCCTTTCCAAAAAGAATGAACCCTTTCTAAATTTGGTAATAATTTAGCTTAAAGTTACAATTCTACCCTTAATGAGAAGCTTTTATAACCACACAAATACTGTGGGCCCCATTTGGACTTGTTTAGGACCATAAATTTCAAAAGTCTTCATTTTTTTTCTTAAATTTCGTGTCCAGTCAAACAGGTTCACATAAATTGGAACAGAGGGAGTAAATGGTATAAAAATGACTTTTATTGAATAATGGTTGATTCGAGAATTGTGTCGGCTAGCCTAGTTTCACGATAGGCGCCATCACGATCGGGTCGGTTTTTTGGTTGTGACAAGTTGGTATCAGAGCCTAGGTTACATAGGTCTTTTGAGTCATGAGCAGGTTTAGTAGAGTCTCGCGGATCGGTACGGAGACGTCTGTACTTATCCTTGGGAGACTGCAGAATCTTTAGGAAAAACTTCACATTCTTGAATTCTTGTCGTGCGTCCTTGATTCATCTTGAAATGTAACTCTTGAAATTCTTTTCACGCGTTCGTATGCACGCATGAAAGGTCAGTATCATATGTACATCGATGGCTTGTGATTCCCTGATCAAGGGGTGAGATATGATTTCTTTGTGTTGATGTTGGGCCAATCTAGAGGACTTGAGGTCGGGCCTTGCCGATAGCTTGAGCCCTGAGTTGTTGATTTTGTGAGTGCGTGTTTCTGGATCGATATGTTCGATTGTGTCCTAATTAAAGGAACTGGTGACTGGATAGTTATGTGATGGGTGTGATGTGACATCGAGATATGATCGTATGACTTGAATAAGGCGAGAAGGGTCTGCTTGGGGGTAGTAAGAACTGTCCAGTGCTTGATTTTCATCATGAGTTGATGTATAGCCTGAGTTGTAGGCATGATGAAGGATCTTTTTCATGTTGTCTAGTTGGGAAATGGAGTAAATTTCATGTCGTGATAAGAGTTCAGACTTAAGAAGGG